>NW_015162080.1:83391-95884 GCF_001447785.1 Gekko japonicus
CCGGAGCCTTGGCAAAAGGCTCCTAGCCAGGGGGCTTTTGAGGGGCAACCCCTTCGATGGCGCGATGCCGGAGAATTGAGGTGCTTCTCTGCCCCGAAGGTCCTGCCGCTGAGTGACCATATGGTATGAGTGCTGCTGACCAGGACAAGCGTTGGAGATCGGGCAAACCCCCCCCCCGATGCCGAGCGAGGCCAGTTGGCCAACAACAAACTGTGAGTCGGGTTGAAGCGAATATGAAGAATTAAAAAGAAAGCTGCCCCCCTTAAAGAGAGATGCAAAGCGAGCAGGGGAGGGGCCCGTCCCATACGCATGAACAAAAACACGGAATAAAGAGGGGGGAGCGGAAAAATTAAGCATTTGAAACTGTTTTCAGACACTTACCAGAGCGCAGATAAGCATTTAGGTGAATATCAGAGACTTCAGCATCTTTTTGGTAAGTAAACAAATCCAAAAAGATGGTGGAGAAGAAACCAGAGAAAGAAAAACTTTTGAAAGAGAAACTAGTGGGTAGTCCTTGAACAGAAGAGACCACTGAGCTTTCAAGAATGGCAGATTCTTTCTGCCCTCTGCTGGATGAGATGACCAGTATTGAGCAACAACTGTCAGTAATTGGTCAGAGTTTGGCTTCACAGCAGCTACAATTGACTCAATCCTTAAAAGCAACGGAGCAAATGGGGGAGAAGGTGAAGGAAATGGATGCCAATACTAAAAAAGTTAAGAAAAAGGTGCAAAAGCTGGAAATGAAGCAAGCCACGGAAGAGTCACAACTTTTGCAGTTGCAAATGGAGAAAACCAATTTGGTCCTACGGTTTCAAGGGGTCTCGGAAATTAAAGGAGAGAATCTGAAGCAATGACTGAGTGAAGCAATAGCCCCAATGACAGATTTGACAGCGGAATACCTCTACAGCGAGATGGATGTGATCTACAGGTCCTATTCTTCATACATCAAGAAAAATAATCTGCCTGGGGTAGTCAGATTCTCAAAGAGACATGTTTTGAAAGCAACTACGGGAACTCCCTTGAAAACTGGGGACAACAACATCAGGATTTTAAAAGTTATTCCATTTGACATAAGAAAGAAGAGAAAGAATTATAAATAACTAATCCTATTTTTACAAACAAATGGCATCAGTTATAGATGGCTAATCCCAGAAGTCCTCATTTTCAAACTACACGATAAAAAATAAAAGATTGACTCTGTTCTTATGGCACGTGAATTTCTGCGAACACAGCTCAGGGAACTAGCTGAGGACGAGAAGGAAGAAGAAGAAAGCAAATCCGATGGTGAGTTAGTGGTGAGGGGGGTGATCTCATCTTTGGACGAGGACTCACCCTATGAAAAGGGGGCAGCTGTCCCCAAAACTACATATAAATTGAGGATTAGAAAAGAGAAGAATAAATAGTGGCTGAAGGACTCTGATTTGTGCTTGAAAACTCTGAAATGATTTTGGGATGCTCGGGGGGTTTCTTTAAGCAGTTAAACGAATAGTTAAAAGATAATTAACCTAGCATAGCCGACTATGTTCATTGTTTTAATAGCTTTTTAAAACTAACGTTGAGTTAAGCTGATGTATTGATCTCCTACTCTTGGGTTTTTAGTTATTAGTGGGTCTTTTTTCTCTCTCCCTTAGATGTAGTTCCCCTCCTTATATTTTCGGTTGTAGTTTGCAAAAAATCAATAAAAAATTCCCCTCGGGGGGATAAAAAAAAAAAGAATTAACCATCTGTAGACAATGCTGTTTGTTTGTAGAAAAAGGATTAAGTCTTTATATTTCTTTCTCTTTTTCCTTATTTCAAATGGGATGTCTTTTAGAATCCTGATGGCATTGTCCCTAATTTTCAAAGGTGTTCCTGTAATTGCTTTCAGGATAGAATCCCTCACATGCTTCTTTGAGAATCTGACCACTATTTCCCCAGGCAGATTATTCTTCTTGATGTACACGGAATAGGATCTGTAGATCACATCCATTTTGGTTGCAAGATATTCCGCTTTCAAATCTGTAACTGGGGCTAATGCTTCACTCAAGAGTTGCTTTAGATTCTCGCCTTTTAATTCTGGGACCCCTTGAAACCGGAGGACCAAATTTGCTTTCTCCATTTGCAGCTTTAAAAGTTGTGATTCTTCCGAAGCTTGTTTCTTTTCCAGCTTTTGCACCTTTTTCTTGACTTTTTTCATGTTGACTTCACCTTCTCAGCCATTTGCTCCGTTATTTTTAAAGTCTCAGTCAGTTGGAGCTGCTGAGTTGCAAGGCTCTGGTTTAGAGTTGTCAGCTGTTGTTCGATGTTAGTCATCTGGTCCAGCAGAGGGTGCAAGGAATCTGCCAACATTTTGGAGAACTCAGTGACCTCTTCTGGTCGAGGGCTCATGTTCCCCGCTGGTTTCACTTTTGCTACTTTGCCTTTCTCTGCCCTTTTCCCTGCCATCTTTATGGATTGTTTACTTTTATGAAAACTTGCTAAAGTCTCTGAAATTCGCCCATACGCTTATCCATGCTCTGGTAAGTCTCTCAAAACAGATTTTAACACTTTTTCTTCCGCTCCCCCCTTAGTATCTCGTTATTTAGTTCATGCAGATGGGAGGGGGCCCTCCCCCACTTGCTTTTCTCGCCGTTCCGGGGGGGGGGTAGCTTTCTTTTTAAATTCTCGTATTCGCTTTGACTCACTGTTCATTGTTGGTCATACGACCTCGCTTGGAACACGTTCAAAATGCTTGATCTCCGACTCTTGTCCTGGTCAGCGGCTCTAGATCCATATGGACACTCAGCAGCAGGACCGAGGAGGAGTCAGGGCGGAGGTGCGCCTCAATTCCCCAGCATCGCGCTGGTGAAGAGGTTGCCCCTCAGAAGCCCCATGGCTAAGAGCTTTTTGCCAAGGCTCCATGGGGGGGTGGAGACCCGTCGCCTCCCCCTCCTATCCACTGGTGCGCAGATCACATCCCCGGGAGGTCCAGGAGATGCGTCCACCAGCGTGTTGCCATAAACCGGAAGTCCGGGTCATAATGAATTTTTAGCCAGAGTGTTATAGCCTGCTCCCAGACCTTTGCTTCAACTCTGAGTAGCCCAGCCTCTTGCCTAAGTGTTACATTAGAAGTGCTTCTAGGAACGCCATATAGAGATCTAAGAAATTTAGAATGAACCCTTTCAAGGGTCTTTAGATTGGCAGAAAGCCCTATTTGTGAGCCATATAGGAGCTGAGAAGGTTTTTAAGGCCATGGGGAGAAAGCCTGCACATTTCCTTCTAAATAATCTAAGAATGGCATGTATAATGGCCAAGAAGCGACAGTTAGAACCGGATATGGAACAACTGATTGGTTCAGCATAGGAAAAGGAGTACGACAAGGATGTATATTGTCACCTTGCTTATTTAATATATATGCAGAGTGGAAGTAGTGACAGACTTCACGTTCCTGGGATCCCAGATCACCGCAGACTGTGACTGCAGCCATGAAATTAAAAGACGCCTGCTCCTTGGGAGGAAAGCAATGGCGAACCTAAACAGCATGATAAAAAGTAGAGACATCACCCTGCCAACAAAAGTCCGCATGGTCAAAGCAATGGTATTCCCAGTAGTCATGTATGGCTGCGAGAGCTGGACTATAAGGAAGGCCGAGCGCCGAAGAATAGATGCTTTTGAACTATGGTGCTGGAGGAGACTCTTGAGAGTCCCTTGGACTGCAAGAAGAACAAATCAGTCAATCCTCAAAGAAATCAACCCTGACTGTTCCCTGGAAGGCCAGATAATGAAACTGAAGCTCAAATACTTTGGCCACCAAATGAGAAGGGAGCACTCACTGGAGAAGACCCTGATGCTGGGAAAGATTGAAGGTCAAAGAAGACGGGGACGGCAAAGGATGAGATGGTTAGACAGTGTCATCGATGCAACGAACATGAAGTTGAGCGAACTTCAGAGGAAGGCGGAAGATCGGAAGGCCTGGCGAGAGCTCGTCCATGGGGTCGCGAAGAGTCGGACTCGACTGTGCGACTGAACAACAAAACTGCCAGGTTATCTGATGAGGACAGATGTGCTGAGAATTTGGAATGATAAGAAAAGGTAATGCCTAAGTATTGAAAGTTCTTAACTTGATCTATGGCATTTCCTTTAATATTCCTGAATGAGTTACCAAAATGGACAATTTTAGTTTTAGTGAAATTAATAGATTGTAATTCGATGTCACATTGCTCTTTAAATTTGATCAGGGCTCACTTCAGGCCAATCCTTGTCTGGGATAAAAGAACAGCATCGTCAGCATACATTAAGATTGGAACCTTTCTGCTACCTGAGAATGAGGGAGCATGAGTATCAATTGAATGAAGGCATGTGATTAAGGAGTTAACATAGATGTTAAATAAGAAGGGAGCCAAAAGGCAACCTTGTCTCCTTTTTGCATTGGAATTCTTTTCGATAGTTTCCCATCTTGTGTGAGTCTTATTTAGATGTTGTTATTTTCATGCAGTTTATTTAATAGAAGCAATAGCCTTCTATCGATACCCATGTCATCCCATTTGGCTCAAAGCCTCCCCCTAGAAACAGAGTCAAAGGCCGCCTTGAGGTCCACAAAGGCCGTGTACAAGGTATTCTTCCGATGTTCCACATATTTAAAAATAACATAATCTTGGACCAAGCAATGATCAATAGTAGCATGCCCAGGTGTGAAACCAGCTTGTTCAGTTTCAAATAAATTGCTATAATCTAGCCATTCATACAGCTTCTGACAGAGGTGTTTAGTATATAACTTACAAATCACATTCAATAGACTAATTGGTCTGTAGTTCGATGGGTCATAGGGGCTACCCTTTTTAAATAAAGGAACAATTATAGCCAAGCCCCAGTCTTTAGGAATCTGTGTTGAAGCATCTATATAGGAGAAAATATTTGCTAAGACTGGAGCCCACCAATCTATGTGCTTCGGCAGCACATATACTAAAATTGGAATGATACAGAGAAGATTAGCATGGCCCCTGGGCAAGGATGACTTCCTACTTCTGGCAAAGGGATAACTGGGATGAGCTAAATGCCTCCTGATTTGGGGTCTGTCTGGATCCAGCATCCCATCTGGGGTATGCTCCCGGTCATGCTGCAGCTGGCAGATCCACTGTCACCAATGCCTCCTTGTCCATTATCTGGCAGAGTGATGAGTAGGATGTGATGAAGCTGAACCTCACCCGTCTGCTCGGCCCAGCCGGGTGGGCAGACATGCTACTGGGTCCCGCCCAGAAGGGCCCATACTTAGATGTCATACCCCACATTGCCCAATATGTTCAGGAAATGGCGTGCTGCTTTCAGCTGCATGAAACATTAGTGAGATGTGGTCAGACCATGCTACTGGGAACCACACTTGGGCACCTCCCCCACTTGAATTCTATCTCTATTAGGAATAATACCTCATTTTCTCTAGCAGGAAATATGTCTCTAACACCTAATTGGTTCTAAGCTAACTAGCAAAGAATTAGCATGCATAGACAAACAGTTTAACTCTTTCATGACTGAAGAGAGTGACATTTGCAAAATCCCAACAAAAAGTATGGTGTTTTAGGTCTTAGAAAAAACATGTGAGAATTCACAAGAAACTGGCAGGAGTGGCTATCCCATTCACACACATCCCTTGCTTCCTCCCCTCTCATAGAATCATCGAATCACGGAGTTGGACGGGGCCATACAGGCAAACTAGTCCCACCCCTTGCTCAATGCAGGATCAGCCTAGAGCATCCCTGACAAGTGTTTGTCCAGACGCTGCTTCAAGACTGCCAGTGAGCTCACCACCTCCCTAAGCAGCTGATTCCACTGTTGCACAACTCTTACTATAAAAAACGTTTTTCCTAATATTCAGCCAGTACCTTCCTGCCCTTAAATTGTACACTGGCTCCCCCCCCCTTTTTGGCTGCTTAAATTAAACCCATTCTTGCAAAGTCCTATCCTCTGCTGCCAATAGGAAAGCCCACTGCCATCCTCTAAGTGACAGCCCTTCAAATCCTTCAAGAGAGCAATCATGAACCCCCTCAACCTCCTCTTCTCCAGACTAAACATTCCCAAATCCCTCAGCCTTTCCTCATAGGGCTTGGTCTTTAGGCCCCCAATCATCCTTGTCACTCTCCTCTGCACCCACTCCATTCTGTCCTCATCCTTTTTGGAATGAGGCCTCCAGAGCTGCACACAATAGTCCAGGTGCAGCCTGACAATGGCAGTGTACAGCAGGACTATGACATCTTGTAATTTGGATGTTATGCCTCTGTTGATACACCCCAAGATTTCATTAGCCTTTTTTGTTGCTGTATTACACTGGCTGCTCATATTTAATTTTTGGTCCACCTGTACCCCAAGATTTTGTTCACACCCACTGCTACTCAGAAGTGTATTCCCCATCCAGTATGCGTGTACCTTGTTTTTGTTACCCAGATGTAGAACTCGGCACTTATCCTTGTTAAATTACATCTTCTTCACATTTGCTCACTTTTCCAGAATGTTCAAATCTCGTTGAATTCTATCTCTGTCTTCTGGTGTGTTTGCTGCTCCTCCCAATTTGGTGTCATCTGCAAATTTAATGGGTAGCCCCTCCACACCCTCATCCAGATCATTTACAAAAATGTTGAAAAGTACCAGGCCCAGAACTGAGCCATGTGGCACCCCACTAGACACCTCCTACCATTCATATGAAATGCCACTGACAACTACTCTCTGAGTGCAGTTCTCCAACCAGTTCTCTATCCACCTAACTATCCTACAGTCCAGTCCACAGTCCTCTAGTTTATGCATCAGAACATCATGGGGAACCCTGTCAAAAGCTTTACTGAAATCCAGGTAAACAACATCAACAGCATTCCCTCAATCCAGTAAGCTTGTCATGATCAAAGAAGGAAATGAGGTTGGTCTGGCAGGACCTATTGTGGACAAATCCATGTCTGGATCACCAAGTTGCCCTTTAGATGCTCGCAGATTGATCCCTAAAATCTGCTCCAGTATCTTCCCTTGGACAGAGTTCATCCTGACTGGCCTGTAGTTTCCTGGGTCATCCTTCCTCCTTTTTTTTTTTTTTTTAAAATTTAGATAACACCTGCCCACCCCCAGTCTTGTGGCAGGTCTCCCGTCCTCCATGAGGTCTGGAAGACAATCAACAAAGGCTCTGCAAGTTCTCTAGAAAGTTCTTTGAACACTCTTGGGTGCATACCATCTGGCCGGGGGGATTTGTACTCATTTAATGGAGCCAGGTGCTTCTCAGCTACTTCTCTGTCCATGTCAACCAGCAGCCTGGATGCCGTGCCTTTCCTACTTCCATCTCTAGATGAACCTGTTCTCTTCTTCAGGGGAAAAAAATGAGGCAAAATATGCAATGGGACTTTCTGCTTTCTCTCTGTACTCTTACTGTTTTCTCTCTGTCCCCCTACTTCTCTGTCTCTCACTCTTTCTCCCTCCCACCACCTGTACTCTTTCTCCTCCACACTTGTCACAGAGAGCCAATTTGGTGTAGTGGTTAAGTGCACGGACTCTAATCGGGGAGAACCAGGTTTGATTCCCCTCTCCTACACTTGCACCTGGCTGGATGACCTTGGGCAAGCCATAGTTCTGGCACAGCTGTCATTGAAAAAGAGCAGTTTCTGTCAGAGCTCTCTCAGGCCCACCTGCCTCACAGGGTGTCTGTTGTGGGGAGGGGAAGGGAAAGGAGTTTGTAAGCCACTCTGAGACACCTTTAGGTAGTGAAGGGTGGGTTATAAATCCAATCTCTTCTTCTTCTTCTTCTTCTTCTTCTTCTTCTTCTTCTTCTTCTTCTTCTTCTTCTTCTTCCTCACTCTTTTTGCCCCTCAGCCCATCACTCTCTCTTTCTACTTTCCATCACCCACCCACCTGCTCCCCCCCCCCACAGCAGCAGCAGTGGCAGCAGCTCTCCAGGAATCACAGTGGATCTTCCAACAGCAGAGATCAGGTCCCCTCAGGTTTGTCAGGTTTGGAGGTGGAGCCTTAGGAGGGTGGGTTTGGGGAGGGAAATGATCTCAGCAGGGTATGATGCCATAAACTCCACCCTCCAAAGCAGCAATTGACAACACTAGTTCCCCTGGAGGAAATGGCCGCTTTGGAAGGTGGAGTCTGTAGCATTATACCTGTCTGAGGTCCTCCTCTCCTCAAACCCCACCCTCCCCAAGCTCCACCACTCAAATCTCCCAGAGTTTCCCAACCTGGAGTTGGCAACTCTATCTCCTTCCCACCCCAAAACTAATCTACCTTTATGTGCTCCTCTATCTTCAACTTTCCATCACCTCCCTCCCTGCAGGCTCTACCTAGGAAAACTATGCTCTTTCTCTACAATGGGGACCCAGTCATCTTCCACAGCAAGGATAGCCCTGTACATGTTCTCCTGAGCTAAATTCTCCCTGCAAATGGAAAGCTAACTGTATCACTGAGAAGCGTTCTCACATGGCCTTTTTTGGTCCTTGCTTGCAAATAATAACAAGCATTTGTGCAGCACTTTCAAAAGGCTTCACATAGACCATCCCAGTAATCTTTACAAGAACGTAGCTCAGGGTATCACAAATGAGAAACTGATGCAAATAGACCAAGGAAGGATTGACTGAGGTCATCAAGTGAGTTGCCAGCTAAGGTGACATTTGACCCAGAAACCTTCCAAATCACTTATTCTCTTGGTCAATATATGGTATAGGGGTGTGCATTCAGCTCAGCTGAGCCGGAGAAACCCTGCATAATACCTATGCGGCATTATTCAGGCTCCTGGGAAGCCGAATCAGATTTGGATTTTAAGCTCAACAATGATACTGAGGTTAACAATTTCGATAATTACTAAAAAATATCAGTTATTTTAAAAGGGCTTCCATTGAGTCTGTGAAACCTAGCAACCTCCTGATTACAAAATGAGAAACATAGTTCATGCTCACAGGACAATTTTCCCTGGCAGAAAAGAGCAAATGGTTCATTTTTATGCCCTCAGCTTCTAAACTGTGTAATTTTCAAGGAAATGTCAAGGTTTTAAAAAAGATTTTAGATGTCTATGCTTCTTTTATGTTGTTTTGCTTGCATTATAAAATATGCAAGAGGTCCCTGGCAGTGAACTCAACTTAGGTTCATCTGTGTGCCTTTATTAAAATCTAGTAGTTTTGGCGCATGGGGAAGATGGCCATGTGCTGTTAGGGTGGATGCATGCTGGTGTTCTGCCATGTTACAGGACTTTCAAATGCTTCATTTAAAATGACAAAACAGTTCCAGGGACTTGTGAAATTATGTGAAAACAAAGCCCAAGAAGATGATATAGAAGTCATAATTCTCTGATATTGTGCGTATTGCTTCTTTCCAGTTGCTTAAATATGGCTCGAGGCTGTAATTAAAAGCACAAAGCTCTCTTACTGGGAGACTGGATGGTAGTTAATCTGTGCTCTAGCTGTGTTCTGTAGTGGGTTTTGGAGATGCCTAGGATTTGAAAAGCTTTTAAAATAGTGCTAAAGGAACTTGCAGAAATTGCAATTAGCATGTGAGAAGTGAAGCTAAAGAGACCAAACACAAATGCATGAAATTAACACCTTTAATTAATTATCTTGCTACAGACAGCTGCCTCCTGTTGGTAATGCAGACAAGTTCCTTGGCACACCCCTCCCTTTTTTGTTTTATAGACCAGTTTACGCCTTTGACCATGTACAAGCAGATGATCTAAATAAGAGATTGCCCATGAAGCTCCTCCAACCAAATTCATTCTTCAAGTATTGGGCCTTGGGTTGCCAGTCTCCAGGTGGTACCTGAAGATCACCTAGAAATGTGACTCATCTCCAGGTGACAGAGATCAGTTCCCCTGTAGAAAATGGCTGCTTTGGAAGTTGGTCTCTATGCCATTACACTCTGCTGAAGTCCCTCCCCAAACTCTGCCCTCCCCAGGTTCCACCCCCAAATCTCCAGGAATTTATCCACCCAGGATTAACAACCCTATAAGGGCCCCCTGCCCCCTCATTGTCATCAGGGCTATTTTTGGGCAGGAACTTACAAGAACGGAGTTCCGGCTGGCTTCAGAGTTGGCCATGCCCACTACAGCCAAAACCTCTGCGTGCCTGGCTACAGAGTCACCTGGAGAGCGACACAAACCCCCGGCGACTCTGAGGTAGGTGGGCAAGGGGGCCCCCTGGAAGGATCGGGGAGGCAAGCCAAGGGAAGACATGGGGTGTGGCCTACTATGCGAATGAGTTTCTGTTATTGGGCGTGGCCTATTATGCTACTGAGTTCCTGCTGGGCTTTTTTCTACAAACAAAGCCCTGGACTCATCACAGAGGTAAAAGGGTTGTCTGGGGAGAGAAGGCAATAATGTTGCAGCTCTTTGGAGGTGGGGTAGCTCTTTGGCAGTTCTTTGCTGGCAGCTCTTTGGAGGCGAGATCAGGCCTGGCTTGCATCTTCCAACTCTTCCTTGAATGGCCCTTCTGAAAAAAAAAAAACTATTTCCTGATTAGAGCTCTAGATTATTCAAATAATTCATTAGTCTGTACAGTTGCTATGGCTTTCTTGCTAATGCAATAAATATTATTATTATAATTCATTAGGTAGAAGCTACAGAGACTGGGACTCATTACTTCTAAAAGATTAGATGAAGAGAGCTCTGAAACGTTATGCTGGAATAAAGCAGCAACTGGACTCCTGTATGATTTTGCTGCTACAGACTAACATGGCTACTGTGTATAGTCATCAGCTGCTGCCAATCTGTCTCCAAGCACAGTCCAAAGTACATTCCAGGGCATCTGAGGGACCAACTTGTTCTGCAAGAACCTTCCCAGCATCAACTAAAATCATCTGAGGCCCTGCTCCCTTGTCTGAGATGCAGTGAGGTCGGCACCAGGGACAGAGACTTTTTGTATAATGAAGTGCTTCCTCACTGAAGTTAGGCTGACACCGGGTTGACAAGCTTATAAGGCAGGCAAAGATTTCTATTCTCCCTTATCCAGTTTTATCAAATCTTGTTGTTTTATTCTCCTGTTTTATCTGGTCTAGTTTTATCTGGGCTCGATTTTTAGTGTATTTTGTGATTAAATGTTTGTTCTAAGCTGTCTTGGGCCCTTTGATGGAGACTACAGAAAATGACTATTTTGAATAAATACCACAGGAGAGCATATCTGTAGATTAGTATTCCTTGAGAGATACACTGTTGTGGTAATGGGATGTAGCAACTTGTAGGGGGACTGGAAACACCTGGATGAAGACAACAAGGAGTTTAGATACATTCACATGATCACAATCTCCTAGCCTTGAGCAAGATAAGATAAGGTGCAAAAAGATTGTATAGAGTTTGATAAAGTAAAGGTAAAAGTTCCCTTGCTCAAAAGCCAGTCGAATCCGACTCTAGGGTTGCAGTGCTCATCTCCGTTTCCAAGCCAAAGAGCCAGCGCTGTCCAAAGACGTTTCCGTGGTCATGTGGTCGGCATGACTAAACACCAAGGCACACGGAACGCTGTTACCTTCCTACCGAAGTGGTACCTATTTATGTACTTGCAATTTCTTGCTTTCGAACTGCTAGGTTGGCAGGAGCTGGAACTAGAGAGGGGAGCTCACTCCGTCTTGCGGCACCCGGGTCTCGAACTGCTGAACTACTGACCTTTCACAGCCTGCAGTTCAGCATCTTAACCACTTGAGCCAATGCAGCTCCATATAGAGTTTGATAGGTTCTACTAAAAACAAAGTCAACTTCAACAACCACTCACTTTCCAAATGCCCTTATTACTACAATTCTAGTTCATATTCAATCAGACTACTAGGGGAATGTAATATTGAATGAGGTCACAGCTGACGCTAAAATGCAAACATATTTTTATCTCAGTCATCTGTTGCAGCCCAACCCTAAGTATATTCATCCAACAATCCCAGTGGTTTGTATCCTGACAGATGCAGGTTCATAAACTGATCACCCCTGAATAACTCAGGATTCACTTGGACACATTGCACTTCAGCATAATCTAGGCCATGATTACAAATATATGAGTTGTACAGAACTAAATACACTGGGGGGGAAATGCTTTGGAAATTTCATACCAGTAAAGCAGAGCAGGTATTAGGCTCATGAATTCCTAAAGAGTCCATACAAACTGCTCTATGACAGCAATCCTAAGCACACTTCGCTGGAGGTAAGCCAGCCACATAGTATCCTAACACTCTGCTCACCAAGGTGTGAAGACTTCCTCCAGTGTAAGGAGCCTTCCTTACACAAAACGGTCACTTCTATCTATATATCTAATTGCCAAGTGGCCCCCGGAGTGCGGATCGCTAAATCAGCGCTCTGGGGGCACTTGGGGGGGAGGGGGAGGTTTGTGCACTCTTGGGGCAGTCCCCAGGGGTGCACAAAAATCTAAAAACTAAAAAAAAATATCGGGGGGATGTTTAAATCCCCCCAAAAGTGAAAGTGCGTTCCTGCGCATGCGCACGAACGCTCTGTAGCCGACCTCGGAGCCGGCCGGGGGGCCAAGGGGAGGTCCGGCTTCGCCTCCGCCACGGACCACGGAGCCGGGGGGGGGGAGCGGCCTCGACG
>NW_015162080.1:95909-114440 GCF_001447785.1 Gekko japonicus
TGGGAAGCGGTGGGTAGACCTGGACTCCGGAGGCCAGGTCTAGCAATGTAGTGGGAAGGGGTGGGTAGAACTGGACTCTGGAGGGGGGGTGCGCTCCAGGGCAGGGGGAGGGGAAGATCAAGCCAGGGGGTGGAGGAGGGGTGGAGGAGATGGGGAACCGGCGGGATAGGGGGGGCACTTACCTCCTCCTGCTGCTTCCTCCTCTTCCTCATAGGTGCGGAGGTCCTCCTCTCCCGCGAGTATCACGGGTCCCCCACTTGTTATATAAATCTGTCTACAACTCCTATTTTTTAATCATGTCCTGGTCTATGCTTCAGTGACCCGACCATGTGAATCTGGAATTCTTCAGAGCTGAACAATCTGTGTATCTTCCAAACATAGCATTCAGTCAACTGAACTACGCTAGCCATCAGCTTATCTATATATTGTATTTTTATCCCAAGGAGCTGAGACTGGCATCCATAACCCCCCCCCCCTTTTATCCTCACAGCAGCCTTTTGAGGTACATTGAGAGAGTGGCTCTAGATCACACAGAGCGCTTCATAGTAAAGTTGGGATTGGAGCATAGGAGAATCACCACTTACAGCCAAATCAGCTTCAAAATGGCCAGGCAGGAACCTACTGGAAAGCAACAATTGTGTCAAGCAGCATCCTGTCCGGGCATAGATAATTCAGATGAACACTGGCAAAGCTGATTAAAAATTACTCAGAGTTCATTGGGACTGATTACATTCCTTTCTAAAACTCTCTGAAGTAATCTTCCTTCTTACCTTCTTTGTCATGCTAACAATGGAAATGTGATAGTGGCAAGAGTGAGCAGCGGGTGATTACCATCAGCATGGAAGAAATGTTGCTTGTGTAGTTTGTCTGAGTTCAGCCATCTTGTGTTCATTAATATGTATGTAGTTAGCAGTTGATTTAGAATGATACCCAAGAAGAATATGTTATAAGCCCTGGTTACCAAGCTTTCTGGACTGGCATCTGGAGAGAGATGAAAGATTAACATTTTAAAAGAGAATGTTTCTTCAACAAACTTCCATTCAAGCTCTTCAGCATGAATATAATCAGTATAAATTCCAGGAGAGATAACTTGGGGACACAATTAACTCAATAAACATGTGCTTCTAAGCTGTCAAGACACACCTTTCCCCTGAAATAGAATGTTTTCTGATTCGGAGAAAAGTAAGCGGACAATGACCCATTATATCTATTGCCTCTTCCATTTCTCTCAGGAGCAGGAGAACAGTTTCTCTCTGTGACATAACACAGCCCAAAGTAATTTGTAAGGAAACAGAACTAGAGGGTGTAAATACATCCACAATCATTATGGTTTATTTGGAAAATTCATTGAACTGGTCACCTGGAGATCAGTTGTAATCTCCAGGTGCCACCTAGAGGTTGGCGTATGTTGATTTGGGGCTATGCAGTGGCAGCTAAGGTAGAAAAGCACCTCCTCTTATTGCCATGTTTTCTGGGTTCCAAGGGTCTGGAAAGGGGTGCTGTAGCCAGTTGCAGGGTCACAAACTCTGGATTGGGAAATACCTGTAGATTTTACCACATATTTGAAGATCAATTTGAAGACCACATATTTGAAGACCATTAAAATTGGTTATACAAAATATAAGGATTGAAGGAAAAACTCCAGACTCCTAGAATGAAGCATTGATAACTCTCATATACAAGCAAAAATCAGATGAAAAAGAAATTAAGAATTATAAACCTATTTCTTTATTAAACATGGACTATAAAATTTACGCATCTATTTTAGCTGCAAGAATGAAAAGAGTTCTCTGTCAAATGATTCATAAAGATCAAGAAGGTTTTCTTCCCAAGAGACAACTTAGAAATAATGTGAGAACAATTTTAAATGTTCTGGAATATTATGAAGCACACCCAGAAAAGCAAATGGCTTTAATATTTTTAGATGCTGAAAAAGCCTTTGACAATGTCAGCTGGAACTTTATGTTTGAATTATTTTTGAATGCTCAAGCTGGTACTGAATTTTATAAAATGATTAAAGCAATTTATACCAGCAACAAGCCAAAGTTCTTATTAATGGAGATTTATCACAAAATATTGAGATACATAAAAGTACCAGACAAGGATGTCCACTTTCACCTTTTTTGTTTATTTTCGTGATCGAAGTCCTAAATGATGCAATTAGAGGTGATATACACATCAAAGGACTTAAATTAAAAGGAGAAGAATAGAAGCTTCAAGCATTTGCAGATGACTCAATATTCATCTTAGAAAACCCATTGAACTCTATAAAACTATTGATAAACTCTCTGCCAGACTATGGAGAGGTGGCAGGACTTAAAATCAATTACAAAAAACCAAAAATGTTAACAAAAATTATGGCCAATCCACAGGTTCATCAGCTATAAGATTCTCCAGGATTAGAAGCTCATAAGAAGATTAAATACCTAGGAATAACTTTAACAAATAGAGGTGCTTTTCTACCTTCGCTGCCACTGCATCACCCCAAATTAACACAAACCAACTTCCAGGTAGCACCTGGAGATCTCCAGCTATTACAACTGATGTCTGGATGACCAAGATCAGTTCTCCTGGAGACAATGGCTGCTTTGGCTAGTGGACTCTGGCATTATACCCTGTTGAGGTCCTTCCCCAGGCTCCACCTCTCAAATCTACAGGTATTTCCCAACCCAGAGTTTGTGACCCAGTAACTGGCTATGGAACCACTTTCCAGACCCTTGGAACCCAGAAGACATGGTATAGGAAGAGGTGGTTTTCCACCTTAGCTGCCACTGCATAACCCCAAATCAGCCTAAGTCGGGGTGGAGGGAACCATGCCTGTTACCATGAGGCTGTCCTCCCATACTACCCACATACTCAAAATGACTTGAGACAGCTCTGCCTTATAGCTAAGCAAAAGGAAATAAACATGGCTTGCCTCCCTCTATTTTGCCCTTCCCTCTGCCACCCCACCAGTCACAGCTGGGACACTCACCTGGAACTTCCTTCTAGAGCTCGTTGTATTTCTTCCCACAATGGGCCTTACTTCTAGTAATATATAGTTCAAATGCAAAACTAAGGTCTGCTTTGGGGCCCTGTACTTGTGTCCCAAAACCTGGTCCTGAGGCACCACTAACATTTGTAACATTTGATTTATTTACAAACATCAGGAGATCATCAGGTCCTATTTATGAAACATCAGCCAATCACCTTTTAACTATATTTACCAGCTTTAAACTATGTCTGATAGTGTTTTTGTTTTAACCACCATGACATATTGGTTAAGACCAGCAGACCCTAATCTGGAGAACTGGTTTGATTCCCCACTCCTCTACATGCAGCCAGCTGGGTTACCTTGGGCCAGTCACAGTTCTCTCAGAACTCTCACAGCCCCACCTACCTCACAAGGTATCTGTTGTGGAGAGAGGAAGGGAAAGTGATTGTAAGCCACTTAGAGACTCCTTAGGCTAGAGAAAAGTGGGCTATTTTCCTGCTTTGTTAGCCACCTTGATGTGAAAAAAAGGCTGTGGCTTAGTGGCCACAGTCTCTAGTTCAATCCCTGGGATCTTCAGTTTATAGTTTATAGATATGAGGCCAGGTCTTAACAGTACAATTTAGCACATTCCTGGTTCGTGATGAGGATTTGCCAGGAGTGTTGATAGTTTCAAACACCTTGATCTGAGAGAACTATTTCCCTGCCTTAAACCTGAGACCCTGATAACTTCATTTGATATCATAGTCAAGTTAACCTGGGCCTGGACCAGCAGATTCACAGCAACAAACCACAAAGCAAAATAAGGTTTATTAGAAAGAAAAAGAAGATTTTTTAAAAAATATATAGTTCCAGTGAAGGGTTCAAGCATGCAAAAATAACAAATCTAGCTGTCTAAATACACTTACTGAGGACCCGTTCACATGGAAGATTTGCCACGGAAAGCGATGAGTGCATGGCGGATTATCCGGGCGCGATCACACCACAACATTTGAGAAGTGGAGCGCACCCGTGGCAAACCCGTGGCGTACCGCCAAAAATGTGCAATTAAAAACTACCTGCTCGGAGGTACTAGCAACCGGTTTGCCAAGGGCTGCCTCTTGAGCCCCTTGGTGTGATCACACCAGCCGTGACTTTTCCCTCTGGCCCCTCCTTGATGCGCAGGCATGGAGGGAAGGAACCGTAGTGTGCCGCCGACACGTGGGATTGCGTTATGGCGGCTCTAATTGTGGCGGTGCAAAAAGCCCCGCCTCCCCCCCCGCATTATCCGGCCTGTGTGACCAGGGACTGAATATGGTTTCTGCAGCTCATGTCTTAACTTCTTAAAGCTTTAGCGAAGTTAGGCCATGAACAAGCAGCATAGTCCATAATAAGTGTAGCATATGGCCAACATGGATTCAGGGGATGGGGAATGGAAACAGAATAGGGAATAGGAATACAAGATAGACTACATTTTACAGAAAACTCATGTCACTGATCGTATTATTTCTTTTAGTCAATTACCACACCATTTCCAAAGAGCCTTCTGGAAATTGAGCAAATCCCCCCTCCCACTGTGTTTCATCTGAAACCAGCGACATATTTAGTAAGCCTGCTACAATGATCTTGGTGAACTAACAGTCTGTGTGTAGGGTTGTTGTTGTTAGCTGAGCAGAACAGAGAAAAGTCCTGCAAGTGGAATTTTACTGAGACATGGCTCATCCTAGTCCCTCCACTGGGGAACCAATAGGACCGTGGTGGGAGATTCAAACTCGCCAATGGGACCCAGGGGTGTGTCCCCTGGTTATGTATATAGTTGGCCTGCCGGCCGTTGTTGGTTGTCTTTGTGGTGTACCAAATAAAGCGTGCTATGCACCATGCCAGTCTCTGTCGTTCATCCATGCGGCAACCCACTACACAATAGTGGCGATGAGGATGGGATCCAGCCGCAACTGAGCCGGGCCATCGCAGGGGACCGAGAGAACGCGAAGTAGCAGCGATCCGATGAGTGATCCAGCCGGCGAGGCCGCTTCTCTCCCACCCGCTCCAATGCGCACAATGGCGACCACTTCAGGGCTAGGGCTGCTGCCGCCCTTCGACATAGCCCGTCCGCAAGACTGGCCAGCCTGGGTCAGAGGCGTCAAGGCCGCGCTGGAGTTCTACGACGTCACGGACGACGGCAAGAAAAGAGGATTCCTCCTAGCCTCCTGCATCACCGCAGTCGTGTCCCTGGCCGAGCGATTGCTGTCCCCGACGGACCTCGATGCCTGCACCTTCGAGCAGATCGTCAATGCGGTGCAAAATTACTACGCACCCAAACTGCAGGGTAACGTTCTACACCCGCAGTCAGCAGGGCAGAGAGACTGCCGCAGAGTTCCTCGTGGAGCTGAATCATCTCGCCACCGACTGCAACTTCGGGGCACATCTGGACGATGCCCTCCGTGACCACTTTGTCGTGGGTTTGCGTGAAGAGAAGCTCAGGCGAAGAATCATGGAGAAGGCCGACCTAAAAGAGGCCCTCACCACCGCCATCCAGTGGGAAAGGTCGCACGCTGCTCCAGCCATGGCCCTCCAGGTTGAGCCAGATGGTTCCAAGGAACAGGATGTCCACCGGGCCTACAGAGGGGCCCGGCAGCGCACCCAAGCACCACACCACACTCCAGCTACGAACGCGAGCACCGGCCGCCAGCATCCCAGCACATCCACGTGTGCCAGCTGCGGAGATGCGCACGACCGAAGGACCTGCCGGTTCCGCAACGTGGTCTGCCGCAGCTGTGGCCGCACGGGCCACATTGCGAAGGTCTGCCGCGCC
Source organism: Gekko japonicus (assembly GCF_001447785.1). Taxonomy (NCBI): domain Eukaryota; kingdom Metazoa; phylum Chordata; class Lepidosauria; order Squamata; family Gekkonidae; genus Gekko; species Gekko japonicus. The sequence continues at coordinate 101,672 of NW_015162080.1, forward strand.
AAGGCAACAGGGCGACCCCAGCCAGCCCGCCAGAGAGCAGAGGCCCACTTCGAGGAGGACGCCAGCGCCGAGGACATCTACCTCCTCACCCATGCAGCGGAGAAGGTACTGAGACTCCCCGGCAAATCCCCGCGTGGGGGCCCAGCATGATCGGAAGCCCTGCCGGTTCCGAAACGTCGCTTGCCACAGCTGTGGGCGGCACGGGCCACATCGCAAAGGTTTGCTGAACCAAGCCAACCGGATGGCCCCAGTCAGCTCGCCAAAGAGCCGAGGCCCACTTCGAGGAGGACGCCGGTGCTGAGGACCTCTACCTCCTCACCCACTCAGCGGAGAAGGTACTGAGACTCCCCGGCAAATCCCCTGCCCCTAAGTTCATGGCCACAGTAAAAATAGAGGGGTCCCCTTGTGAGATGGAGGTGGATTTGGGCTCCGCAGCTTCAATAATCTTCGTGGTAACGCTGAAGCGCCTTTGCCCTAAGGGGGGACCCCGATTGCAGCCAGCCCAGGTGACGCTCATGGACTTCCAGTGGAACCAGGTACCAATCAAGGGAGTCGGAACGTTCAGGGTTCAGTTCAAGAATTTTAAGAGGAACCTGGACTTAATAGTGGTCGAAGGCGACCTAGTCAGTTTACTGGGGTGGGCCTGGTTCGACCCCCCGGGAATCACTGTAGAGGGAGTTCAGGCGTGCACGACCCAAGACTTCAAAGGGATTTGCCAAGAGTTTCCCGCAGTGTTTGATGACTCTCTGTGCCGGTGTACGGCCCCCCCGGTGTCCTTGTGCTTAGACCCCTTGGTGGCCCCCATTAGAATGCGTGCCAGGACGGTTCCGTTGATGGTCAAGCCAAAGATCGATGCGGAACAGAACTGCCTAGTAGCACAAGGCATCCTGGAGCCCGTCTCCCACGCAGCGCGGGAGACGCCCATAGTCGTTGTGAATAAACCGAATGGGGCAGTCCACATCTGCGCGGACTATAAATGTACGTTGAACAAGGCGCTACAGGACCACGCATACCCGGTCCCTGTGGTTAGCCACGTTCTGGCCACCTTGGGCAGGGCAAAGATCTTTGGGAAACTGGATATCGCCCAAGCGTGCCAGCAGTTGCCAGTAGATGAGGCAACAGCAGAAGCGCAGACAATTGTTACCCACTGGGGGGCATTCCGTGTAAAGCGATTGAGCTTCAGAGTGAGCGTGGCGCCCGGGCTGTTCCAGCAACTGATGGACTCTCTCCTTAAAGGGATCCCCAGCGTCACACCATTCTTCGATGATGTGATGATCGCCGCTGCCACGCCTGCTGACTTAGCCGATCGCCTCTGCGCCGTGCTCAGCCGTTTCCAGGAGGCTGGGCTGAAAGTAAAGCTGGACAAGTGCCGCCTGGGAGTGCCGTCTGTGGATTTTTTTGGGTTCACGGTGGACGCCGAGGGCCTCCACCCCACCCGCAAAAAGGTTAAAGTGATTGTAGAAGCCCCGCTGCCGAAGTCCAAGGCGGAACTACAGGCATTTTTGGGAATCCTGAACTTTTACCACGCCTTCCTTCTCCACACGGCGGCGGTAGCAGAACCTCTCCATTGCTTGTTGGACAAGCAGGCCCCTTGGGTGTGGGGCCCCCGGCAGGCCGCCGCATTCTGGAAATAAAGGAACTGTTAATTTCCAACGCGGTCTTGGCCCACTTCAATGATTTGCTGCCGGTGGTGCTAGCCTGCGACACCTCGCCCTATGGCGTTGGGGCTGTGCTGGCGCATCGCCTACCTGATGGTCGTGTATTACCCGCGCACTCTATCTGCAGCTGAGCGGAATTGCACCCAGATAGATCGCGAGGGACTCACAGTCGTGGCTGGGGGTCAAGAAATTTCACGATTTCGTCTACGGACGGCCCTTCACCATTGCCACCGACCACTGTCTGCTTCTCGGCCTATTTGCGCCCGACCGCAGAACGCCGCAAGTCCTCTCCCCACGAGTCCTGAGGTGGACCATCTTCCTGGCAGGCTACGACTACAGGATCGAGCACCACCCCGGGAAGGCTATGGGTCACGTGGATGCCCTCAGCCGCCTTCCGCTGCTGGACGTCATGGAGGACCCAGCCCTGGCGCACAGGGTCCTCCAGGTGGAGGGCCTCCCGGAAGCGCCACTCCAGGCTGCAGACATCGCCTGCCAATCGACCCGAGACCCCATCATATCTCGGGTGCTGGGCTGGGTGGTGAGGGGATGGCCTACGAAGGTGGAAGGGACGGAGTTCGCAGCGTTCAAGGCCTGCAGAGAGTAACTGTCGGCACACAAGGGCTGCCTGCTGTGGGGAGACCGGGTTGTGGTCCCCAGCGTCCTCCGACAAAGAGTGATGGAGGCCCTGCACGAGGCACATCCGGGCATCGTAAGGATGAAAGGCCTAGCCCGGAGCTATGTGTGGTGGCCCGGCATTGACGCGGAGGTAGAAGCATGGGTGAAACGGTGTCAGGCCTGCCAAGCCGTGCGACCCAGCCCACCTGGGGCACCGCACCACTCGTGGGAATCCACACGCACCCCGTGGTCTCGGCTCCACATAGACTTTGCCGGACCATTCCATGGACTATTGTTTTTGGTGACGGTGGATTCTTACACTAAGTGGTTGGAGATCAGTCCCGTCTCCGCAACATCCACCAGGGCAACCATCCGAGCCCTCCGAAAGATTTTCGCCACCCACGGCTTGCCCGACACCATCGTCTCGGACAACGGGACGGTGTTTACGTCCGAGGAATTCCAGCAGTTCCTCAGCAGCAACCTTATCCAGCACATCAGAATGGCATCCTTCCATCCCGCAACCAACGGCCAAGTGGAGCGCATGGTCCGGACCGCGAAGGAAGCCCTCAGCCGGCTATCGGAAGGAGACTGGGAGGCCCGCATCACCCGGTTCCTCCTGATGCAGCGGACGATGCCCAACCCGCTAAGCGGCCGCTGCCCAGCAGAGCTGTTAATGGACCGGAGGCCCACGATCCTCCTAGACTGCCTGCAATCCAACCAGGCCCCAGGCAACAGAAAGACTCTGAACTAAGGGCAGTGCCGCGCGGGTTCTTCCCTGAAAAACCTGTCTTCACCCGAAACTTTGGCAGGGGCCTGGAATGGATCACGTGTCAACGGGCACCGTCATGTATGAGGTGTCCACAGAATGTGGACAGGTCCTGAGGAGACATATCAACCAGCTCAGGCGGCGTATGATTCCCGATCACCCAACTGAGGAGGAACCGAGACAACGGGAGGACCGAGAGGAGATTCCAACCAAGGCTCCGGAGAGGGAAGTGCCAGCGCAAGAGCCCCCCCACCGGGACACCCGGCCCCCGGCAGCCGCAGAGGAGACCCCGGTCACAGAGGCGGCTGGGGCAGAGGCCCCAGCAACACTTCCGGATTCCGGCCCAGTGATCGGAACCCCGGAGGTACAGGTACCGACCCCCAGATAGTCAGCAAGGGTACGCAGGTCCCCAGCGTACCTAAAAGACTATGTGACTTAGGGGGTGGTCCGGACTACGGGGGGAGGGATGTTGTGTCCGCTGACCACCACCAGAGGCCAGCGCACACCGAGCTTGAGTCCGGCTTAACAATAGGGACTAGGATCCTAGTCCCTCCACTGGGGGAACCAATGGGACCGTGGTGGGGGATTCAAACCCGCCAATGGGACCCAGGGGTGTGTCCCCTGGTTGTGTATATAGTTGGCCTGCCGGCCATTGTTGTTTGTCTTTGTTGTGTACCAAATAAAGCGTGCTATGCACCACACCAGTCTCTGTCGTTCATCCATGCGGCAACCCACTACACAATAAGAAGAGTGGGTGCCCCGCACACCTGCCCTGCAGGCTGCAAATTCGCCACTTGCAGGGCAGGTGTACATAGCACCCGCTCTTTTCAAGTGGGAACACAGAGGACTGTTGGGGGTGGGCTTCCCTTCATGACCATGTGGCCAGCCTCTGGGGGAGCCCCAAAAATCAGGGGATCCCTGCCCCCACCTGGGGACTGGCATCCCTACACCAGAGGTTCCATATCCCATGAATCACTTGTAACTTCCCAAACTAAATTATAGAAACTATATCCAAAACCAGAGCCACAGAAACTCAGATTGCTAGATAGCCTCCATTGCTTCCAACTGCCTGAAATCAGAACTCAGTGGCTGGCAGATACAAAAAAAATATTTTGCCTGAAAACAGAGAAAATCCCCATTTTGACAGTATTATTTGGACCAGACCTCAGGCAAAAGATTCTGGGAAACACCTTCCTCTGTCTGAGGCCCTAGGTGGCAGCTGCCAGTCAGAGTAGATAATATTGAGCTAAATGGATGGGGTTGCAAATCTCCAAGTGTCACCTGGAGATCTCCCAGTATTACAATTGAAGAGCCAACCAAGATCAGTTCTTCTGGAGAAAATTGCTGTGAAAATCTGGGCTGTGCCACCAGAGACCTACTAGGCCCAGGGAGCCTAGCTAGCAGTAGGTGAGGCTGGACCTACAACTTCCAGAAGCCCCTGAGAGGTTTTGGAGCCAAAATTGGCCAATAGGAAAAGAGGAGGGCTTGGAATAAAAGACCTGGAGCAGCAGGAAAAGCTGTTCTTCTTCCCAGGGAACAGGGCCAGGAGAGGCTGCTGTGGGGGAGAGACCCTCATCCTGAGGGAAGGGTGAGTAGTCTAGTGTCACTTGGAATAGTGAGCTGGGGACAGTATATATTTAGACGCGTTAGGGCATATGATTTCTTTTCTTTTCACCCACTTACTGTTATAATTCTGCACCTTGTTTGTTTGACCTCTTATAAAATAAACTATTTTCATTGTTTACTCTGCCTGGTGCTCACGCCTATCATTCAGCCAAAAGGGAGGTCTGAAGGTCTTGGGAGGGTGCTCTGGGCCTTCTCAAAGGAGCCTGGAACCAGAGTGGTGGCAGCGTCAGGTGACACCCCACCTGAGCCGTGACAGGCTGCTTTGGAGGGTGGACTTTATGGTAGTTTACTCTGCTGAAGTCCCTACCTCCCCAAACCCCACCTTCCCTTGGCTTCACCCCTCAGATCTCCAGGTATTTCCCAAACCAGATGCTAATCTGATAGATAGACCAATGGTATGACTTGGCATAGGTGAGGGCAATTCATGGCCTCTTTACTGAACTAGGGCCCCTGCCACACGGGCGAGAAAATGTGTGGCCAAAGTGCAGCTTTTGGAAGCCGCACCAAAATAGACATGCCGCGGCGGGATCACATGGATCCCCTGAGCCACAGCGCCATTGCTCCCCGGCACGATCAGATGCCAGAGAGAAAGCCAGGGGGGGGAGCGGAAGGCCGCTGGCCAGTTCAGCTGGGAGCCTCAATTGCTCCAGAAGACAGACGCTTGGGCGATCCGACGGCCGCACTTGCTGCGGCGTCTCTGGTAAGTCCTGCTTGGGAGGTGGGTTTTTTTAACAGCAGATTTTTGGCCGGAAGGGCCGTATTGGGGACGGGTGCACACCGCTTCTCTGATGGTGAGATCGCGCCCATTTGCTGCGCCCCCGATCCATCCCTCTCCCGGCCCAAAACCTTTCGTGTGACCGGGGCCTAGGTAGAATGGTGAACATAAAGGCAATGTAAAATCTCATAGATACAAGCAAGATCTATTGCCCTCCTTCTGTGCTGACCAAAAACTCTTTTAAAACTCTTTTTAAAAGCACCACTGAAGGCATTCAAAAATGAAGGGAACTCTTGGGGAATAAACAGAGCTGACTGAAGATTTGTCTCACCTGCCTAGCTTTTGCTGCAGAGTTTTACGTCGACTCAGAAATAGCTACATCTTGCAGGCAAGGATGCATTCAGAATTAAAGCTGTTGCCTATCAATATTCCATTCTGTATTCCCCATGGGTGAGAACTGGGGTGGTAAGGGGAGTTAGTAAGGGGAGGCCTCACTGCTTTTAAACAACCTCTGCTCTTTCCTGTTAGTGAATGACAGCCAAAGAGCTCGCTAACTTGCCATTTGGCCAGAGGCGGCATTTGCTGCACATGCATATAGCCTTGAGACATGGAGGAGGCCATTAGGAATAAAGAACCATAAACTACATTAGAACATGAATGGCCCATAAAAAACACTGCAGAAAAACTGGACAGAGTCTTCTATAAAGTTAAGGCACAGGAGGGAGGGCTTTGAGACCAAACTTGTGAGTTAGTATGATATATCAGTACAAGAAACCTAGACTCCGTCTACCATACTTCATATCCTTCGACAAATTACTGTTTGTCAGGTCAAACTGAGCTCATAAGAAAACCATCTAAAGCCTTATACTGGCCACGAAGAAGAACTTATCCATACAGTTTTGCACTTGCCTAATGTCTTGTTTAAAATGGACTGCCACTAGTGCAATATTAGCACTACAGGACAATGTTCACCTGAGCTATGAGTCTCTATGATAGTAACATTCATACAGAGTAGCTGAGGGCTCAGTTTAAATGAGATACAGGCTATGCACAACATATAGCACCTGAAAGACTACGGCTGCCAAATGCCTCCTGGGGGAATCGGGGCCCAGGGGAAACCCCACCCTCATGTGCGTGTCACCCGGAAGTGACGTTGCACGCTGGGGGCGGGGCCACGCCATTTGAGGGGAAAACAAAGAGTTTTCCCCTCGAATGTGCGTGGCCCCACCCCCAGCGTGCGATGTCACTTCCAAGCGCACACACCCAGACACCGGCCGGGAGCCCCCCGCTCCCGGCTGAAGAAGATTTGGCAACCCTATGAAAGACTAACCAATTAGTTATGGCGTAAGATTTCATAAACCACAGCACTCTTCAGGATTCATGAGGCATCATCCTCAGATACAGTCATGTGGCTAGGGAAATATGTTATTTACAAAGAGGCTGGAAGGCCCAGAAATTTGAGAGAAGTGTCTTACGTGAATATACCCAATAAATATTGAAACAATCTGGTCAGAATGGGTGTCTACCACTTCCAGCTTGTGATGAATGGCAAAAAAAAAGATGTGCAGAAACCTTTGAGGAGGGTAAATGCTTCTTGTAGTGAACTACCCACTTCTCGTCCCTACTGAGATTGAGAAGAACAATACAAAAAAGTTGCCGAACAAGTTCAATATACTTATGCAAAATATTAGTAATTTAATACATATTCTTTTTGTTTCAGTAGCTGCACATCCAGAGACCGAAGTCCCAACAAGACGAACTTGCTCGAGATTTAGCTGTTCGTTTCGACCAAAGTCTTTGTCACATCACCTATTAAAGATATAAATTACAAATGACTAAGGGAAAACACCTCTAGAGTAACAGTAACACCCTTTCCCAATAAAAAATTATTTACATACATTTTTTAATTTTTTATTGGGAAAGGGTGTTACTGTTACTCTAGAGGTGTTTTCCCTTAGTCATTTGTACTTTATATCTTTAATAGGAGATGTGACAAAGACTTTGGTTGAAACGAACAGCTAAAATCTCGAGCAAGTTCGTCTTGTTGGGACTTCGGTCTCTGGATGTGCAGCTACTGAAACAAAAAGAATATGTATTAAATTACTAATATTTTGCATAAGTATATTGAACTTGTTCGGCAACTTTTTTGTATTGTTCTACTCTCTAGGGTTGCTGGGTCCTTGTTGTTGTTTTCTTTTTGTTCCCTACTGAGATTGAGCCAGATATTGTCCTGGGTTTACTGTGATGATAACAATACTGCCCTGAAATTCTTAGAAGAAAAGATGGACAAATATGTCCATCAAATGGGGGCTTATGTACATAATGCTCATAACTCGGAGACACTGTTCTTTGTTACTGTTCACAGAGGACAGGTCTTTGTTCAATAATGCCTTAGTTGAAATACAGAGCTATTTTTTTCTTTAGCAGCCACACATCTGAAGAATGAATGGGTGAATGGTTTGCTTACCACAAGATCTTGCTTAAAAGAAAAACTTTAAGAAAAAATGTTCAGTGGCCCATTTCCAGTATGCTGGAAGTTTACAATTGCAACAGATTCCTTTGACAAATGTATATAATGTATATAACAATGCAAAGAACAACCCAAAGACATCAAAAAAGAACACCCATCAAAAATAAATTCCACTACTTTAAGGATAAAGGGAACAGGAGATAAGCAAGGGAAATAAATGACTGCCTGCACATAAAGGTCATAATAAAAGTGGATGTTGAACAAAATTCACTGCTAGAGAGCCAATTTGGTGTAGTGGTTAAGTGGGCGGACTCTAATCTGGGAGAACTGGGTTTGATTCCCCACACCTCCACTTGCACCTGCTGGATGACCTTGGGCAAGCCATAGTTCTGTCAGAGCTGTCCTTTAAAGAGCAGTTCTCGAGAGAGCTCTCTCAGTCCCACCTACCTCACTGGGGGTCTGTTGTGGGGAGGGGAAGGGAAAGGAGTTAGTAAACTGCTCTGAGATTCTGAATGAAGGGTGAGGTATAAATCCAATCTCTTCTTCTCCTTCTTCTTCATTTGTGTATCACTGTAATGATTCCCCCCCCCTTCGAGAGGTTAGGATGATGCTACATGTTCCTCATTTCATTGAACAATGAGAAGTTCTAGGGGCAATGCTGCCTGGGTTGGTTCCTTTTGGAAGAGAGAACATTTCCCCTAATATTTCCTTTGTTTACAAATACACAAGTAGAGCCCATGAGGAAAAAAAGCAGCATTCTTATTGGGCAGCAAGGCTTCTACTGCACAGCAGATCCCCAGATTTTTTTTGGGGGGGGAGAGAAAGAGAGCGAGAGCGCACATCTCCAAGGCACTTCTGCCAATTCAGAGCTGTTTGCATCGATTTTCGTTGCCTTTCAAATATAATTCTAAGAGAGTAATCCCAAGCAGTTCTACTCAGAATGCTACTCCAGTCTACTCAATGGGGCTAACTCCCAGGAAAGTGCCCTTAAGATAGCACTACTGGTAGCTAACAATAATACAATAAAAAACAATACAGTTAAGTTCCATTATAAATATTTCATAAAACTTCAAATAGAAACAGTAGCAACCATACTACAATATATTAAAACAGAAGCTACAGTAAAAAAAACAAAAAAATGCACAGCAATAACTAAAGTAAATCATAGATAAACTACAACACAACACGTGGCCCCTCATAATGACTGCCCCTGCCTTCATTTTTCCTGTAAGTAACCCTTGAGGAGATTTTTTTCCCATTTGTCTGAAGAAATGTATTTTGCACACAAAAGCTTACACTTTCAATAAAGCTTTGTTGGTCTTAAAGGTACCCACTGGACTCAAACTTTGTTCCACAATACAACTACGGTAGCTTTTAAACCAGTGGTACTCATTCCATGGATCATGGACAGCCATATTTGCAATTCTTATTAGCTAAAGGAGCCACATTATTACTGTGTGCCTTGCACACCAGTCCAAACACACACAATCAATCATATATCTCCTTATATATAATTGTGAAGTGGGGCGGCAATTGCCAGCTCTCCCATTGGCTGTGCAATGCACTCCCTCAGCCATTGGCCCATCAATCACCACTCAAGAGTACTCGCGTGCCATTGGCCGGGTGCTGGGTCTGCTTCTCTTCCCCGCCCACTCCCTCTTCAGCCACTGTTCCCTGTCAGAAGCACTGGCAAACGGCTGTGTCTCCCGATGAAGACACTGCTTGGCTCCTCTGTGGGACTAACTTTTCCCTCAGTGGCTGTTGTGAGGAACTCATTGGGGCCAGTCCTGACTAGGGTTGCCAGCTTCAGGTTGGGAAATTCCTGGATATTCTGTGTCTAAGGAAGACAGTCTAAGGAAGCCAGAGTTTGGGGAGGGGAGGGGAGAGGAGAGGCTTCCGCTGAATAGAATGCCATAGAGGCCACTATCCAAAGCAGTTATTTTCTCTGGGGTGGAAAAGACCTGTTGTCTGGAGTTCAGTTGTGATACCCAGCAATCTTCAGGCGCCACCTGGAGGTTGGCTACCCTAGGTGTAGCAGTTAGTGTTACAGAGCAGGGTCTGCCAGACCCAGGTTCTTACTGTGGAAGCTGTGATTTCAGACCAGTCACAGACTTTCAGTGTAACTCCCCCCCCCCGTGCCCACTGCCAGCTTGGCCACTTTCCTGTCAGAATAAACTGTGAACATTGCTAGGCAACCAAGCTTAGTTTTGACAGTAAAACAGGGTTGTTGTGCAAAGGAGAATGATGTAAGCTGCTTTGGTCCCCATTGCAGAGAAAAACTACTTTCCCTCCTGGGGAACCATTATTTCCAATCTCCAGATGTGGGCTGGAGATCACTCAGAATTACAACTGCTCTGCAGATGGCAGAGATCAATTCCTCTTGTGAAAATGGTGGACTCTGTCCTTATGCCCTGCTGAGATGGCCTCACTATGACAGCCAATGTGATGTAGCAGTCAGGGCTTCAGACCACAGTAGAGGCTGCAGGTGTGAGGGGGGGAGACAGAAAGCTGAAGAGTCAGGGGCAGATAATGACAGGTTGGTGCTTGGCTGAGAAGGAGTTAGGGTTGCCAACTCCAGGTTGGGAACTTCCTGGAGACTTGCGGGGTGGAGCCTGGAAAGGGTGGGGTTTTAGGAGGGGTGGGACCTCAGACACATACAATACCATAGACTCCACCCTCCAAACCAGCCATTCCCTCCTGAGTAACCATTGTTGCCAATCTCCAGGTGGGGGCTGGAGATCACTCAGAATTACAACAGCTGTTTAGGAGGGAGGGGGAAGGAGATGGAAAGCTGAAGTCAGTGGGGCAGATAAAAGTAGGCTGATAGTTGGCTGGGAGGGAGATAGGGCTGCCAACTCCAGGTTGGGAAATTCATGGAGATTTGAGGGGTGGAGCCTGGAGAGGGTGAGGTTTGAGGAGAGGTGGGACCTCACACAGGTACAATGCCATAGACTCTACCCTCTAAACCAGCCACTTCCTCCTGGATTAACCATTGTTGCCAATGTCCAGGTGAGGGGTGGAGGTAACTCAAAATTACAACTGCTCTTCAGGTAGCAGAGATCAGTTCCTCTGGAGAAAATGGTGGACACTGTGTCATTATACCCTGCTAAGGTTGCCACAGCAAAATGACGCTGCCTTGGGCACTCTCCCAGAGCCTCTTTCTAGATCTTTTTGTATTTATTTCCACAACAGGCCTTATTCCTAATATGATATAACCCTTTAAATTACCAGCATACCTCTGTACATGTAGGGCTGTCTCTCCCCACTGTTGCTGAAACTTAGCCAGCCCTTGTATATCTGGAATGAGGGGAATAGCGTGTAAGCCAGTCTTATGACACAAAACAGTGTGAAAGCATCTGAGTTTTCCAGAACTCTCTTAGGCTGTATGTTTTTTTAAAAAAACTTCTCTATAGTGGTTTCCACATAGGGAGAGGCTTGTATAGTTCCCCCATTACTGGTGTGGCAGCAGATAAGGCACAGAAGCAATAGAGCTTTCACATGACAAGTTTCCTTGCATTTCCCTGATCAGTTCCCCCAGGAGCAGCTACTCTCCTTCCCCTAGGACATTGGGGCTGTTGATTTTTGCTAATGACACTAGAATACAATTATATGAATACACTATTTTAACAATAGGTGTTAGAGATTCTGTGAATCTCCAGCTTTCATTTAAAAAAATTAAGTACTTAGCCCCTTTTGTTGTGAAGGTATATCTTTTCACTTATCTCCCCACAAGGGAAGAGGCTTTTTTGGAATGAATGCTCAGAATTCAGATAATGTGTTACATCTCTTTCTGTGCTAAGTTTTCTACTTGCAAGGAATTTTGTTTTAAAGGTTAACATTCAATAGTGGCATGTCCCATACACAGAGACCCACATGTCCACAATGTTGACATAATCATCATGGATAAGTTATGTTGTGTCCTAAAAAATGAAACAAAATTCAAGTCCTTAAAGATGAACAAAGTTTTATTCAGAAAAGCTTGGTTCCCCCCCCCCAAGTCCTCCTGAATCTGGGCATAGAGTGGGCAAAATTGCTTATTAAGCAGAGATTGCTAGATTCGGAGAGGCAAGCAGACATTTGCAGTTCACCAAATTACTTTTCTCCAGCAAACAGTAGATATGTGGTTGCTCCTGCAGCCTATTTATATTTTCTTGAATCTTATAATACCAGAAGGGCCTTCACCCTAGCAAGGAGCATGGCCTTGCCGTCCGCAGTAATAGAGGGACGGTACAAAGGGCTCAGGCTCTGCACTTGTTCCCAGTCTGAAATAGACTCTTTGGAGCATATCTTTTTTAATTGCTCTTTCCATACGGCGAGCCGAAAGGAAATCATTGGCCCGCTGTTGGAAAGGTTCCCAGGAAGAGCAAACAAAATTAAATTAGTTTGCCTGTTGTCGGATAGGAATCACCATACATCAAGACAGGTGGCTAGGTTCTGCGCCCAGGTATATAAGGAACGCAAAAAGCGATGCAAATAGACCATATCTCTAGTTATATCAAAAATTGTTTTAAACTGACTTTTTAAATGGTTTAAAAGGTTTGAACTGTAGTTTTACTTTTTCCTTTATATTTATAACCTTTTATGTTACTAAGGCTTTTACTGGCTCATAACCAGCTATGATAGTATTGGGAATTTTTCTATTTGTCTTTTAAATCATCATGTACTGGTCGAAGACCGTAATAATAAATTGACTGAAGTTTTATTCAAGGTATAAGCACACTTCTTCAAATACATTGAAATGGAAGTTACCAGTTCATACATATAGGTAGAAGGTGAGCAGCAAATTAGCATAAGCAAAATAAACGTTGTTTAACAGATACAACAGGGTCTCAATTAATTACTCTAAGAATTCCATAATTAAGAAGAGTACATTTGCTCATCAATCTCCAATTATGATAAACTAGCAGTAAAGCCCGTTG
>NW_015162081.1:0-7826 GCF_001447785.1 Gekko japonicus
TTGGATTGTGGGCATTATTTGAGCCCGTATCTTTTTTTTAAAAAAACCTTCTTTTAATGCACATCAGACTGTAAGAGGAGGAGGTCAAGTGGTTTCTGGTCAGTTGGCAACGCCGCTTGTTGTGTATTTCTCTTGCAGGGCGCTGGGATTGCGATGACCAAAGCCCTGGCCATAGATGAGAGCAAATACAGAGTCCGAGTCAACAGGTAAAAGTGATTATTATCATTACAGAGCCCTCGGTGCACAGTGACCCTTGCAGAATACTCTCAGGAATGAAAGACAGGTCCCCCATAGCCCAACGCCAGGAGTTACAGGCAACGATTTTCTTTCCTAAAGCAAATTAAGAGATAATAGGAGGGAAAACATAAGGCATGATAACAGGTAATTGGTACTGAAAGAAATTGGTATTGTAACACTCAGACAAATGGGCTGGGGTAACTTTTCTGGAGAAGGTATAAGTGATACAAAGTCCACAAATTTCTCTTCCATTTCAAATATTGTTGCTTATAAGAAGAACAGGCCTGCCACACTGATTTTGTGGCAGGGGAGGGATGACGTGTGTCTCCTCTAATCTTGGGGATAACAGGGTCTGGAGTCCTTTGTTCTCTTTCCTCACTGGTTTTCTGGATTCAAGATTCAGTCCTTCCATAGAATTCGAGAGAGGATATGCTTCTCGAGTTCAGCGGATGCAAAGAAGGAATCTGCTTCCCTGTGAGATGGAGAAGGGGTGTGTGTGGGGGGGGGGGTGTCGGTCTCCCCCAGGTGTGCAGGAAAGTACAGCTTTGTCAATTAACTAAAATAAGTGCAAGAAGAGGGGGGAGGGAATCCAGCTTCAAAGAAAACCGAATCTGCCCCAGGGAGCCCGGCATGTAAAGAGCAGGTGAGAGTCAGTTAAAGGAGAAAAAATGGAGTGGGGGAGGATTACAGAGTTTACAAAATCCTGGAGTTTTTGCTGTTGCTTTTTCTTGTGTCTTAAACAAAGGATTTGTTAATTCCCCGTGGACTGAGATTGCAGAGGCTGCATTCCATGGTATGTTTTTTTCTGGGGCATAGAAATGAATAATGAGGAGTCTGGGGTGAAAAAATTTATTGAATGTGTTAAGTTGTAAGGTCATCGTGGAAGTTGCTGTCTTTCTAGGAATAATAAGAAAGACACATAACTTGGGGACATATTTATTGATGTTTCATGATTCCCCTGATCTTTTTTTTTAAAAAAATCACCAATCATTTTGAATTTTAGCATCTCACCAGGTAACATCTGGACTCCTTACTGGGAAAAAATAGCAAATGGTTATAAGAATCCAGAGGCCGTAGTCCAGGAAGCGGAAAGTTATCAGGCAAGTGTGTTGTGGGTAAACAGCAGGAGTAGCCAAACGTGCTTAACATAAGAGCCACATAGAATAATGTTTTATGGCTGCATGACATGAATATTACACATATGTTTTTATTGAAAAATGCGCAAGTTTGCTTTTTGTTAACATTAGATGAGACTGCCAAAAATAAAAAAGGGATAAAAATAGATACCGATAATGATATTTATTTGTTGAGTTATATTTGTAGGTGAGGGTGGGGCTTTGAGAATGCATTTTAACTTTCTTTGTTGCTTTCATTCTCTGCTCCCCCCCCCCCCCGCCTCAAGGCTACCCAGGAAGGGGAACTGGCTGGGGAAGGGAACACCGATTGATCGGGGAGGGGAGCAATGATCCCTCTAAGCTGTGGAGTCTTGTGAGCAAGAATTCTACTTTGTGAGCTCCTGGCATTAAAGTTCTGAGCGAGCGATTTGGCTCCTGCATAAATTAGTTTGCTCTGGAGCCATCCTTCCTGAGCTGAGACAAAAATGTGTGAGCCGGAGGCTAAAAAACTGTGCGCTGACTCACACTAACTCAGCTTAGAGCAAACGCTGGAAGGGAGGCATGCCTCCACTTCGCTTGCCCAGTGTGTGGAAGAGCTGCAACTCACACTAACTCAGCTTAGAGGGAAGGGAACACTGGAGGGGAGGCACGCCTCCCCTTCGCTTGCCCAGCTGTCCTGCTGGGAGCCACACAATATGTGTGGAAGAGCCGCATCTGGCTCCCGAGCCACAGTTTGGCCACCCGTGGTAAACAGGAATGGTGCTGGTGGAGATGAATGGTTCTTCCAAGGATTGCCATCCTCAGAGTGGGACCTGCAGTTCTCCTGGAATGACAGCTGTCATTCTCCTGGAATGATCAGTGCTCAGGAGGAAATGGCAGCTCTGCAGGGCATGGGGGACAGAAGTCCTAGAGCAGTGGCGTCGAACTCATTTCTTATGAGGGCCAGATCTGACATAACTGAGACCTTGTCGGGCAGGGTCACGTGTGCCATAAAATGTAATGCCGGGTACCGGAGATATAAACTTTATAAAGGAGTCATAAGAAGTAAGGTCATAAGAAGTAAGGGTGTGTATACATTGGCAGAATAAAAAACGAAAATTAGAATTCTGCACCCAGGAAACCTGAATGCTACCGCTAGTAAATCCTGCCCCACCCTGATTGAGCTTCTGAGACCTCATGATCTTATCTTATGTGAGCTGAGTACAGAATTCTACATTTCTCTCTCTTCTCTTGCACATTTATAGCTAATGGGACGCTTTGGGACCCCAGAAGAGGTGGCCTTGGGTATTCTGTTCCTTGCTGCTGATGCAACGTTCTGCACTGGTCTGAACCTTCTCCTCACTGGTGGAGCTGAAGTTGGCTTTGGAATAAAGAGCCCGATGGGCCCTGACTCTTCCCCAATTGATCTTGGGAATCTGAAGGACTCCTCCAGAAACTAATAGAACCAGAAAGAAGGTGTAACGATTCCTGGTGTTATGAGTGTGTGTTTAAAAGGTTTGGTTGCAGTACAAAGGTTAGTAGAGTAGATTGATTGAGAGACAAGTGTGGTGTGATTGGTGGTTGACAGAGAGGGGGAGGAGTTTTGAAGAGAATCTGTGTGGATGTGTCAGAGTGTCAGTTGTAGAGAGGTGTGAATGTGGCTGCGGTGGTGGTTCCCGACATACCAGTGAGGCTGCCCCTGAACTGAGGGGGTTCTGCTAGGAGTGTGTGATACAGTTGACAAATATATTTGCATGAACATTATTCCCAGCCAGTTACATAATAACCAAACTCTTATTTTGTTCCTCTTTCAATAAATCCTATTTTATTTAAATATATCCCAGAATTCATATCAATTCTTCCTCTGGACCACAAAAGATCCCTAAAAAGTCTTGAGCCTGTGTTACCCTACCAATAAGAGAAACAGAAGGTTTACAGGACTCACGGACCTTCGGGTCTAGAACAATAGCCCCCGCGGATCCTAGCAAGAACCAATGGGAGTGCTAGGATCCTGAAGAGAACCTATCATTACAGGGGCTCTGTACATAGAACCTATCACGGGAAGTGGGGGGGTGTTGTGTGTGAGTGTGTGCACCGATATAAGCCGGGCTCTCGTTGGCCAAGTTATCTTTGTTTCTTCCGATGTAACTAATAAATGAGAGCTGATTTCACAATGCTACGCCTGGAACTCCAATACTTTTCATAAATATATTTACCCACTTAAGGCACTGCCCCTTTAAAGCAAATACCTTGAAGTATAATTTATACACACAGCTTTTCCCAGCTCGCCTCCTGAGACGTAGGCATCCAATAAAAGATGGAATTAATCAACCACCGGCCTCTCTGCAGTAGAAACAGCAGTAACAATCATTCCATGTATTTTATCTGTTGAACTGTTTAGTTACTCTTGCTATCTTAATGGGTAGGATCATTATATAAAAATTGGAGCAGAATCATTTAAAAGCATAACATTAGACTGTTGAATCCATCCTGAATTAGCTCAACAGAAGCATGATCCAAAGAAGAGTCTGTGCCTATATCAGGATCTGTTACCAGATGCATTGGGGTTGTTAGGGCATAGATGTCAGTCGGGGGTTAGAGCACAAGGTGCGGGGAGATGGGAGCAAGGGAGGCCCGCATGCTGAAAAAGGAAGTGTAATGGTTGCACAAAAACACCACCCTATTTTGAATAATCTATGCTACTGTTGATAGTTTGGTTGAAAACTTTCCATAGTTTTCTAAACTTCTAAACGATAATGATTTACAGCGTTTACAGCAGTTTTTGGAAATTTTAGCCTACGCCAGCTCCGTGAGGTAGGCCAGAGAGATTACCACTTTGCTTCATTGGCGGGGTTGGGGCTCTACGGAAGACATAGCATATGCAAGTGTGATTATACTTAACTTTCTTACATTGGATGTTTACCGCTTTTCAACAGCTGTTCCCAGAACTACTATAACAATAAGCATCATTAAAGGTTTAGTCAACGGATTGTAATATCTTTCCCAGAACTGTCTGAACACATCAATTTCAAAGGTAGACCTTAAACACCAAACGGTCATCCTTCACATCTATGCATATATTTTCACCGCATCAAGTCTGAAACCAATGTTCTTAAACACACCGGCAGCCCGGACGTGTAGCCTCTGGTCAGCATCACTGGTTTTTTTTCTCTTGTGAACAAGGAATAAGAAGAATTCACCTGTGTTGTTTGCATTACTCCAGGCTCCATTGCTCCAGGATCTGCCTCTCTGCCTGGGGCTTACAGAGGGATGGGGTGGAAGTTCCCTGGTTTTGTCTCGGTGGGGCTGGGGCTCCACAGGGGGTCCTAGAGAGGAGGGGAGCCTGCACTAAAACTGCGCTGTCTAGCGCTAGGGCTTACAGAGGGCGGTTGGGCATGTCTGTAAAGAGTAGAACTTTTTACCTCTCGCTCTCTGTGAGGAGGGGGACATCTCTCTGGGGTGGGGGCTCTCAGGAGCCGTCCAAGAGAACCTGGAGGGACAGTCTGCACTAAGCAGGGCACAAATCTAAGACAATGGCCTCATACAATGTTAGCACAAGCATTGTACAGTTTTCACACATTCACAGCAAAAAGCCAGCACTCTATTTCACACATGTCCCAGCCCCCCCCAAGCCTGTTTGAAAGCATTCCCCAGTCACAAAACACAATCACAAAAGCCCCTTTGCACCCCCCAAAAATATTCAAAACACCCAGGGACTCTATTTTCCCAGCCACGGCCCACGGCCAGGCGCTACACCCTTGGGGTAAAGCTGCCACGTGGCCACCATGCTTCCCAGAGCTGCCTGCCCTCGCCCTCTTGCCCTCCCCTTCAAGCAGGGCCCTCAGGGAGGTGGGACTTCCGGTGGAGGGGGGGAGCACTCATCAAATCTTCGACTTGACATAAGGGACTCCTTAGTTCCTCCTAGGGAATACCTGTGAAAAGCTTTCCAGATAGTTTTGTTTGCATATTTCTTTTTATTGTTACACCATCTCCTTTCTGCGTAGTATACCTTAAATGAAACCTTTATTAAAATGCAAACATTGGTTTGGAAAGTATTCACACTTACTCAGGAGATAAATTTACTAAAATAACTGTTCTCTGTGTTTGAAAGCAGTGCCCTTAGCCCTTCATGGCTCGGTGGAATTTTTACACTGCCCCCTCACAAAAAAATGTAAAATAAAGGAGTGCTGTTTTATTGGCAAATATTCTCTAGGAAATTTCATTTGTCTTATACTTGCATCCTGCATCCAAATAGAGTCTGAATGTAGCACTTTAAAGTGTGATTTATAACCCTTAATTCTGATCATACAAAAGAATAAGGGGCTGAGTAAGGTTCTTTGAGTATAACCAGCAAACCAGACAGAACACCAGCAGAAACTTTTATCAT
Source organism: Gekko japonicus (assembly GCF_001447785.1). NCBI lineage: Eukaryota > Metazoa > Chordata > Lepidosauria > Squamata > Gekkonidae > Gekko > Gekko japonicus. The sequence goes on from NW_015162081.1 coordinate 5,719, forward strand.
TTATTGAGATAAGAAGTTGTTTTCTTTAATGAGCTGGACAGAAAGAAATACAAGCATGAAAAAGTTCATCCTACAAGTACCCTGAAAATAAATGTGAAAAGTGTCAAAGTACCTAGCATTGCTTTTTAGCAAGTAATAGTTTTAAAAGCAAATCAGGTTTCAGCTGGTTGTCTCACTGCTTTTAGGGCTAATCAAAAAGCCCAAGTTACCCACCAAGAAATCTCACCTGTTCTTCTTCTGAGACTTCCATGCAGAGAAATCGGATTTGCTTGTCACAGGAGTGCATATTTAGAGAGAAATGCCAGGTCTTATCTTATCTCTAAATCTTGTCTACCATAATCATGATATTATTTAGTTTTCATAAGAAAATCAGAGATAAACAACGTAAGTCTTTATTAGCTAACATAAAAATCCTGCGATATTATCTGGATGTTAAAATAAGACATAAACAACATATGAGCTAATCTGTAGGTAAATTTGAGATACATCTGGTAAAGCAAGATAAGAAGGCCAATCTAAACTTTTAGCCTCTATTAAAAAGCAATCTATTCCCCCACCCAACTGGTTCATCTAACTGCCCAAGGTGCAAGTCACTTGAAACAGAATTCATGGACAGTTAAAAAGTGCTTGAGCTCAACTAGTTTTCAACTTCAGCAAAAAAAGCTTCGTGATATTGTAGGTACCACTGCACAAGGGCTCTGGGAGCTTTCTGCTTTCCCAGGGAAGAGAGCCATACAATGCAGAAAGGGACAGGAAGAGTGGAGATGCCTTTCTGTGAAGAGATAACTAATTACTGTACCTGCCAGGAAGGGCAAGATGGATAGCTGTCGTTAAAACATGAGCTGGGCATCAAGCTGTGGGAGACCATAACTGAGAGAAGGGGGTTCACTTATCTCAGGCTGGAGCAGACTCCCTACCTTTGGATTGGGTAAGGAACTTCCTAGCAGTTCAGGCAGGAAGGGGTGAAAGGTCAACAACCTGTCAATATTTTTCAAACATCAGGGATCAAGTTAACACCCTGCCCAAGACAGGAGCCCCCTTGTGCAAGCGAGGTCCTGAGTATTCTTTCTGCCTTGGAGGCTGTAAGGCAGGGGAGAGGGCACCAAGGCCAGCTCAACCAGGAAGGGTAGGCCCTGATGCACACTAATTTTCATGTATTAAAGCCAAACAGCAACACATTTATGACCTCTCTTTCCTTTGAGCCTTTGGATGATGGGATTTGAAATAAGAACCGGCATAGTTGTTGGCCAAGGGGAAACAAGCAGAAAACATAAACAGGGAGCATTTAATGAAGTTTGAATAATGACTTTGAATCAATGACAGCTGTACTCTTAGCTCTTATCCCAACCTTTCTGTGGCTACCGCCTATTAGGGAGGACTGGATTTCTCTTTAAATGTGCTCTTTATTTCTGTAAAACTGGGTATTTCTGTATTTCTGTAAAACCACCAGCAATTTAAGGATTTCCAAACCTTCTGTTTCTCTTATTGGTAGGGCAACACAGGCTCAAGGCTTTTCAGGGATCTATTGTGGTCCAGAGGAAGAATTGATATGAATTCTGGGATATATTTAAATAAAATAGGAATCTGTATTTCTGTAAAACCACCAGCAATTTAAGGATTTCCAAACCTTCTGTTTCTCTTATTGGTAGGGTAACACAGGCTCAGGCTTTTCAGGGATCTATTGTAGTCCAGAGGAAGAATTGATATGAATTCTGGGATATATTTAAATAAAATAGGAAGAAGAGGAATATATTTAAATAAAATAGGAAGAATTGATATGAATTCTGGGATATATTTAAATAAAATAGGATTTATTGAAAGAGGAACAAAATAAGAGTTTGGTTATTATGTAACTGGCTGGGAATAAGGTTCATGTAAATATATTTGTCAACTGTATCACATACTCTGTTAGTTTTAGTCCTGACAGGACTCTCTCACTTAGGCTAAGCTCTTTAGTTTGTGTTTAGTTTTCCAACGAGAAGTTACGATCCTTCTCGTAACTTTTCCACATTTAAACTTTCAACCACGTATTTTTCTGAACACGTCAAGTTTTCACACAGCTATCTGTCCTCTCTCTCCGACAGACTTTCTAACTCATAGACTCTCAC
>NW_015162081.1:11340-11541 GCF_001447785.1 Gekko japonicus
AGGGGCTGACATGTGTCATGGGGGCAATTTGGCCCTCAATATCCAAGTCTGATCCCTAGATCAGGAAACTGGAACCTGAATACTGGGGACCTGAAGGGTGGATTTCTTTGGCAGGTGGATCAGTTAGAGCAGGGAAGTAGAAATCTGGACCCTTGGAGTTACAGTTGCCACCAAGCTATCCACAGCATCACCTTCTAAATA
>NW_015162081.1:11834-21596 GCF_001447785.1 Gekko japonicus
CAGGATTACCTTGGTCGTGGTCGCTGGCAGATCATTCTTCATCCCGATAACACCGTGAAGGCTGCCCATGTTGACGATGTTTCCTTTTGTTTGCCGTATGTAGGGCAGTGCATACTGTACACGAGATAGAAGGGGAAATGCAGCCACAGACAAACCATTACATTAATTCAAGCTGGCAGATCATTCTTCATCCCGATAACACCGTGAAGGCTGCCCATGTTGACGATGTTTCCTTTTGTTTGCCGTAAGTAGGGCAGTGCATACTGTACACAAGATAGAAGGGGAAATGCAGCCACAGACAAACCATTACATTAATTCACATAGCTTAGAATTGTCCACTGGCCGAGACCCTCCCCGGTATGGCTAGCAGAAACCCTTGCAACTGGGGGTGGCGGGGATGAATCCTTAGGGGACAGAGCAGGCCCTCTGCTGTGGAGCCAGGGACCTTCCTCATCACGTTCATTCAGGCAGAGGATGACTGAAGGACCCAGGAAAAGCCCTGCAGCACCTCTAGGACATATACCATCCCAGGGTTTTTTTCCTTCTTGACTTTCCACTCTGGAAGATGCCAGCTGCCCTCAGGAATAGGGAATCAGCTTATATATTAGAAACACGCTCACCTTGGTTAATAGCAAATAGCTCACAACATTGAGTTCCATGAGATTTTCAAAGTCTTGGGCAGTGATATCATTTGACGATTGTAAATAACCTGTTGGGGAGAGGACAGAAAGGGGACAAGTGGTTTCACAGAGGCAAGAGCCACAAAGAGAGAGAGAACAGAGCCACGCCTGCCCACCCCCACAATGTGCTGATGGATTTCATCTTTGTTTTTTTTCCTCTTTAAAGTAATACTCATTTGAGTAAAACCAGAAGTCAAGCATAATAATCAGATCTTATCGATGTAAGAGTAGCCCTGCTGGATCCGACCAGTAGAAGAAGAAGAAGAAGAGTTGAGTTTTATACTCTGTTTCTCTCTACCCAAAGGAGCCTCAAAGCGGCTTACAATTGCCTTCCCTTCCTCTCCCCACAACAGGCACCCTGTGAGTCTGAGAGAGCTCTGAGAGAACTGTAAATGATCCAAGGTCACCTGAGAACTGTCAATGATCCAAAAATTATTTATTTTATTTATTTTTGGATTTATATCCCGCCCTCCCCGAAGGCTCAGGGCGACTAACAGTGAGGCACAAGTGCCAAAGTTAAAACAGATAAAAACAGCATAAAACAGCATAAAACAATATAATACAAACAACAAAGTGTCAGTGCTCCATTTATTACAAGATGGGGTAGATCTTAATCCAACGGCAGCGTTCCAATAACCTGTTATCCCTTCTCAATCCAGGGTCACCTCGCACCCCGATGGAACCACATAGTGGTGGTAGTGGTGCGATGATGCATAAATAGCGGTGGTGGAATAGTGGTGGCGGCGGCTCCTACTCAAAAGCCTGGCGGAAGAGCTCCATCTTACAGGCCCTGCGGAACTGAGAAAGGTCCCGCAGGGCCTGGATCTCCTCCGGGAGCTCCTTCCACCAGGTAAGAGCTGCCACCGAAAATGCCCTGGCTCTGGTAACAGCAAATTTAATATCCCTGGGGCCTGGAATTTCCTTGAGATGTTGGCTCCCCGACCGTAGTTCCCTTGGGGGAACATATGGGGAAAGGCGGTCCCTTAGGTAAGCCGGACCCTGGCCATACAGGGCTTTAAAGGTAAGAACCAGCACTTTGAAGCGGATCCAGTACGCTATTGGCAGCCAGTGCAGTGCTTTCAGCACAGGCTGAATGTGATCCCTCCTAGAGAGACCATTCAACAACCTGGCAGCAGCATTCTGCACTAGCTGCAGCTTCTGGATTTGCGACAAAGGCAGCCTCAAATAGAGAGTGTTACAGTAGTCTAACCTCGAGGTGACTGTCGCATGGATCACTGTGGCCAGGTCATCGTGGTCAAGGAAGGGAACCAACTGTTACGACAGGGCCAGTGGGGCAAGGCAGAGAGGGGGGAGGTCACAGTCCAGTCCGAGAGTCAAGCCAGAGAGAGAGCAAAATAACCAGAGCAAAAGTCCCAATACACAAAGCCAAGCCAAGTCAGAGCGTTACCGAGCTCAGAGTCCAGATAAGCAACTGTCGAAGTCAGGGTGCAGAGCCGAGGATCAAGAGCCAGGGGGTTGTCAAAATGCGGACTGGAGTCAGGAACCAGGAAGTCAGTCAGTAGCCGCATACCGGGAACAGAGTCAGAGGTGCAGAGCTTCTGGTCCGAAGGACTAGTTTGCCAGCACGATTAGCCAGCCCTCAGCGACCTATTCAAATAGCTCGCTGGGTTGTTAACTCATTAGTGCCTCATTAGCACTGCCTTGCGAAGTCCTTGATCTTGCTAGTACTCCGGGCTTATTGATCTCCAACCGCACAAGCATGCCTCTTTGCATCTGGTTGCCAAGTCCCGGTGTCTCCGATCCCTCAGCCGATGGACAGGTGGCAGAGAATCGGGTGGCGTGCTGCTGGGGCCAGGCACTGCCTGATTGGTTTCAGGTGCAGGCTGTTCTGGAGGCTGGTGCTCATCCTTTCCGGCACTTAGGTTTGGCAAAGACTCCCTTGCCTCTGATGGTGTTAAAGGCACGGAGTCCTCAGTTTCAGAGCTCCCAGGCTCCGGGTCAGGGGCAGGCATGACACCAACTACCGAGCCAGCCGAAGATGGTAAAAGGCCGACCTGGCAGTGGCTGCCACCTGGGCCTCCATCGTTAAAGAGGAGTCCAGGAGCATGCCCAAACTCCTAACCTCCGACGCTGGCACCAAAGGCACCCCATCGAAGGTCGGGAGTGGGAGCCCCAACTCTGAACCGATCCGAATCAGGCCCAGGACCTCCATCTTTGCTGGGTTTAGTTTCAACCGGCTTAGTCTGAGCCACCCAGCCACAGCCTGTAATGCCCGATGAAGGTCATCATGGGCAGAGTTTGACCGACCACCTAACATCAGATAGAGCTGGGTGTCATCTGCATATCGATGACACCCAAGCCCACAACTCCGGGCAATCTGGGCAAGGGGGCGCATGTAGATGTTAAACAACATCGGTGACAGCACAGCCCCCTGAGGCACCCCACACTCAAGAGGATGTCTCCGGGACCGCTGATCCCCTATCGCCACCCTTTGTCCCCGACCTTGGAGAAAAGAGGCAAACCATTAAAGGGCAAGCCCCTGAATCCCCACGTCGGCGAGGCGGTGGGCCAGCAACTGATGGTCGACCACGTCGAACACAGCCAACAGATCTAACAACACCAGTGCCGCCACACCACCCTGATCCAGATGCCTACGGAGGTCGTCAGTCAGGGCGACCAGCACCGTCTCTGTCCCATGACCCGGGCGAAAGCCGGACTGGAAGGGACGCATCCTCCAGAAAGCCCTGTAGCTGTAATGCCACTGCACTCTCAATAAGTTTGCCCAAATAGGGCAAATTGGACACCGGACGATAGTTGGCCAATTCGGCCGGGTCCAAAGACGGCTTTTTCAAGAGAGGGTGGATCATTGCTTCCTTGAGTGCCCCAGGGAACCGTCCCTCCGAGAGGGACGTGTTGACAATCTCCCACAGGGCACCTCAGAACCCCTCGTGGCACGCCAGGAGGGGCACGGATCTTCTCTAACAACAACTCAGGAACAAGGGAGGAAGACTCACCCTCCCCAAACTCACCCTCCTGCATACATGCCAGATAGCAGGTATGACCACCAAAATATTGAACAGCCAATAGTCAGGCTGAAGGTCACCTCGTTGTGAATGGACCTTCCCCTTCTTTGACAGGAAGATCATCTCAGCATCCCATTGGACATGAGCTGAGCTTGCTACCATTAGCATATATAAACAACAGCTTAACTCCATGACATAAAGTTTGACACTTGCAGAAAAACAACAACAGCCTCCAATTAAACTAGCGGCCATCACTACATCCTCAAACAGTAGAGTCCACCAGCTGATTCATCTTTAAATGAAGAGGTACTTCCTTTAGAAGTGGCTAGTGTGAGAGACACGGGGACACGGGGAAGCGAGTCCCCAAGAGCTTCATCTAAAAACGCTGTGTTACTTGGTTACTGTAATTTATTCAGTTGCTTTGCGAACAGCTGCCTGCAAAGCTATAGAACCTCAATCACTTTATTTGGACAAAGTCCATTCTGGTTTTTGCATAAACAGGAAACGCCCTCACACCCAGACACATCCCTCCCAGGGAATCTTCCCAGACCCCCAAAGGCTGGAAATCACTCACCATCTCCAGCATTGTTCACCAGGCAGTCCAGGCATCCATAACGTTCTAGAGTGACCCGAATCAACCTCTGCAGGAACAGGGATGAAGAGAGATCTAAGGCAGGGCAAGGATAACAGCAGCATGGAGAGCCCTGCAGTCCCAGAGCTGCAAGCAGCCATCATTAGAACTACCCTGGGCGGCACCTGTTCCAGGCGTTTGGTGCAAGCGCAGGAGACGGGGAAGGATGAGTATCAAAGGAGCCTGGGGAACCAAGGAGGGGAGCCATATGTCGGGGTGGGGGAGCCAGAGAGCCCGAGCCAGAGAGGACTGTAGAAGTACCTTCTTTATAAAAGCTCTTCTCCTTGTCTATCAGCAGAATACTGTTCTGAGGTTTTCCTTCTAGAGCAGTCTAGAACTCCCTGTTTCTCACCTGGTAAGGCAACTAAATTTATCTCTTCTGTTTCCTATCCAGTTTGTTAGTTCCACAAATAAAGCTTTCTTTGCTCTTAACCAGTCCAGTGACCTTACTGCTTCATAGGCTTTCTGCTATAAAACCTCCGGTCCGACTGGACCCAGAGTCAAGGAGGCAAGGTTTGTGGTCAGCTTCTTAGCCCTGCCCATTGTCAGGCTCCACAAAATGCTTGTACCAGTGATGCAGAAGGAAAGCTATGGCACTGAGGACTAGATTCTTGAAGTTGATGGAGAAATTAAGTGGAATCCCAAGCAAAGATTTAAGCAGAGGAGAGATATGTGCCTTCACATATGACAAACACATCCTGAGTTTATGAAAGTGGAGCATTAATCAAGAAGAAAGGCCTGGAAGAACAGTGTCATGAGCATTTAAACACCTGAGAATTAGAATATGGAGAATGGTTTTGCAATGAGTACAGAGACAGTGGCGTGCCAAGGCCAGGGCACGGGGTGTGCTCCGCCCCGAGTGCAGCTTGAGGAAGGCCCTTGAAGGAGAGCCTTTGAGGCCAACCTCATGCTGCATCTAGCCCAATGTCTTTCCTTTTCTTTTTAAAATGCAGTTCTGGCTGTAGCCACTTGGGATGCAAGGATGTCCGAGCATAGCAAAAAGCACTTGAGGATTGGCTGCACTTCCCTTTCTCTGAGACTGAAGCAAACTTGCTTAACAGATCTAGAACCAAGCCAGCACCCTGACAGCTGCTGCAGTCATTGCCAGCCTGCAGGTCATGTTCTTCAATAGCCTAGCCTTTCTCTCTTCCTTTCCTTGCACCCATCTCAGCCAGATGTTGCAAAGCAGCAAGATAAAACAACCTTTCCCTCTCTTAATTTCACTCCCTCTTTTCCACACTTATTCATTTCTGTCTCCACCTATTTTTTCATTCCCCCCACCCATTTTCACTTCTTCGTCTCAAGATCTTATCCCTATCCTGCTCAGTGACAGACTGTAGTATAGTAGCAAACTTTTGTTAATATTATGAACAGAAGGCACTGGATTTGCTGAGCACTGTATACTGCACTGGTTTTACCCTCATATTCTTAATAAACTTTACTTTTTTGAATGAAAGCTGTTGGGAAAAACAGGTTGCTTACCTGTAACTGAGGATCTTCGAGTGGTCATCTGTGCATTCACACCTCTGTAGCATGAAGCTGTGTTTTAAATATTTTTCTCAAAGCAGGAAAAATTCAGGATACAAGCATCATATCTTGCAAGTTAATAGCAACAATTTAAACATGATAACTTTATCTGACACCGCACCCTAATTAGGATATACTAATGAGGCATGAAATGCATCTTCTCCTCTTTAAGAAAATTCTTCCGTTTGATGAACTCTCTGCATATAAGGATTTACTTCCCATTGATGAAATTTTCATAGGCTTTGGATTTTTATATATGAAGAAACAAAGATTTTCTATGAAATTTATCTGTAATTTTCACGTTACATGTATTGCACTATTCATTTAAAAATTTGAATATAACAAATACAAAATGAACTTGTAAAAATTGTTAATCAGTAAGGTTCTCATGGTTAATCCAAACTGTACATTGCACTGGTTCTGCTGGGCTTGCAAAAACGTGTCTCCCCCAGTTTCCACTGCAGAGATTCTCTGGTTTGACTTTAGTCCTTTGGAAACTATGGGGGATGGGGGCACCTTCTTTGAGGTGGGGGCAGTGTGTTTCTTAACATCCAGTCTGGTGAAGCTTGCAATCCCTAGTTTCTGATGCTTTGGCTAGTTTTAGTAAAAGTTAGTACAAAGGCAGACTCCCAGCTCTCAAAAATGCCTTGTGGATGTTTAGGGATGGTCAGCTCTTGGCCCTCTCGAGTGCCTGCCCAGAACACAAGTGGGGTGGTGGATCTTATTTTATTTTATTTTATTTTGCTGTGAAGTCACAGCTGACTTATGGAGACCCTGTAGGGCTTTCAAGGCAAGAGATGTTTGAAGGTGGTTTGCCATTGCCAGCCTCCGCATCGGCTGCCTCCCCTGCTTAGCTTCTGAGATCTGATGAGGTCAAGCTGCCCTGGGGATCTCCAGGTCAGGGCTAGGCTGAGAGTAATGTGACTGGCCCAAGGTCACCCAGCAAGCTTCCAAGGCACGAGGGGGGATTTGAACCTGGATTTCCCAGATCCTACTCCAGCACTTCAACCACTGTATCATCCTGGCTCTTGTGACAGAATAGCGTGTTGAAAGGTGATTTTTTTTACTGCCATAATTACAGGGGTCATTTCGTAGAAAAAGAGCTAGGGGAACTCATTAGCATAACTCATTAGCATATGCCACACCCCCTGACATCAGGGGCCCGGCGGTGGACCTGCAAGGCCAGCGGGAGTGCGAGGAAGCCCCGCCAAGGCCCTCCCTGGCCCCAGGCAGGCAGGGGTGGGGAGAGGCGGGGAGGAAGCAACTTACCCTCCCTCTTCTCTTGCCTCCTCCTGGCTGAATGAGGGCTGGAAGCGGGGCGGCCGGAAGCAGGGGGCGGGGCTTCGTCATGTGCCCCGACCCCTGCACCTCACCCGGGGGAACGCATTTCCCCCCGAAATGACCTCTGCATAATTATATACACAAAATTAAAAGAAAATTTTTGACTTTCTGCGTTTTTTTCCTGGCCACTGAAACAAAGTTTGGGTTCAGTGGCACCTTTAAGACCAAACTTTGTTCTGCTGGTTGAGACCGACATGGCTAACCACCTGAATCTTTTTTCTGCCTGTTATTATTATTCATTTTAATTTATGATTATTACTGAAAATCCTGTTGTTGTATAGAGGAGGGGCTCCAACCTGGAGAGCCCCACCCTGGCCTCTGCTCATCAGATCTCAGCAGCTAAGCAAGGCCGACACAGACGCAGGTGGTGGCAAAAAACCCCTCTGAGCGTCTCTTGCCTGGAAAGCCCTATGGGGCTGCATTAACTCAACCATGGCCCCGGTCACATGGGTCGGATATTGCGCGGGGGGGAGGCGTGGCTAATTGCCCCAGAGGAAACTAACGCGCCCAAGCACACATCCCGGTCAAGGTTCCGTGGTTAGGGGGGAGATGCCAACCAGACGGGTATCCTGCAGCGCGGCACAGAAGCTGTGCTGCACGATTGCACCAGAAATCGCTCTTTTTGCGCATGTGCTGTTGGGCACTGTTGCGCAACCTGCGGAGACGGGTGCCAGATGCCACGTAAGTCCACCGGAAACGCGATCGGACGCCTGCCCTTGGCCCGAGGTTTCCGGAAACTAGTACCTCGGAGGTACTAGTTTTTTACTCAGCATCTTCGGCGGGAAGTCTCAGGTTAGCCACGGGAGCGCTACACTTCCCAGATGTGGCAGTGTGATCGCGCCTGGAAAATCTGCCTACCATCCATATCGTGGGCATGGCAAATGCTCCGTGTGACTTCAGCCCATGACTTGATGTCAACAAAAGAAAAAGTAAATGCTGTTTAAAAAAATTATCTGCCCTGGATGCCAAATAGTCTTGATATGCCACCATACAGAGTTGAAAGAACATTTTGTGGAGATGCTGAAGAAGAACCCCCAAAGAAGCATCACTTTGCACCCAGTTTTAGCCTACCTTGATGTCTGACTCCTTGCGAACATCACAGACCTGGTAGCAAGCTTGCCCTGGGCACCCAGAAGCCTGCAGGTCCCTCTGAATTGCTAGTCCCTTTTCCGCTGCAAGGGGGAAGAACACAACAGTTGCCTGCCTTTTTTGTGCAGCCTCTGCCACCTTATCCGTCCATCTTTTTTTCACAACTGTGCCCAGGCTCTAAGTACACGCAAGCATGTTTGCTAAATGCATTAAAGACTGTTGCTCTTCTCTCTTGGTGGTTTTCTCCATTTGGAGAAAGGCAGGCTCAAAGGGCTGCTAAATGAATGAATGAATGAATGAATAAATAAATAAATAAATATACTCTGTTTTAAATGGGGAAACCAACTCCTTGGGGAGGGGGTCCCATCTATTGTTGCCTACTGGAACAGGGGAAGACAAAGAACATGATGACTGATGAGTAGACAGATCATGTGCGGCAAAAAGAAGGGTCGATGATCCTACTTTCCATCATCGGCCTCCTTCCCTGGGTGTATTTGGCAACACTCTACTCAAGGATGAATATAACTTCAATTTCTTACCTGTCTCCTCTCTCTGGAAGGGCTTGAGCAGAAGATGGGAAATGCCACTTTGACCACAGTCTTCTTGTTCCCATTTTCTTTCATCTCCAACTCTACTATCCTAAACCTCATCTTTTCCCTGCCAACAGGGAGGTAAGGGGCTGGATCCTGGCATTATATCACTCCTGGGCCAGGAGCTCTGCAGTGCTCACCCCTCTGCTCCAGAGACAGTGAACACAGATCTCTCTTTCAAGGCTGTCAGTGGCCTGGAGCCAGAGTCACTGAAGGGCCACCTCCTCCCATATTGCCTGCCCAAAAGACTTCTTTTTACCTCAGCTTTTAATTAAAGGGGTTGTTTTTTTACAATTCTTTTTTACAGCCTGCTTCGAGCCTGAGGCCTGTTTTATGAAGATCATTTTAGGCTGCTAAATGTTTTGGTTTTGTCATCCTCTGGCTGGGCATTTTAATGGCTGGGCTTTTAATCTTTTAAATTCACTATTTATTATGTTTGACTTGGTAAGCTGCCACAAGGAGGTTCTCTGTGGAGGTGGCATACACCTGTTTTGAACAAACAAGGGGACCCAGTCGTGGTGGGGCGAGGAAAAGTGCTCTGGACTCACCTTCACGGGCTCGTGAACAGAAGACCACATTGGCTCCCCGGTGAACTGGAGGGCGAGGAGAGAAAAGAATGCGAAATAAAACTCAGCTTGGCACCCGCAGAGATGTGCACCACAAGGTTTATTGACTGGTTTAAAAGGCTGACTTCCTTTCCCTCCATTTTGGTCTCCAACCCTTCCCAAAACAACCCACTGACACTTCAAGGGAAAACCCCCAGTTCTTTTCAGTCTCAGGAGGGGCAGCCTTTCGCAGGCAGATCTTCTTCCTCAGGACAGACCATCAGACTGTCTCTGACGATGAGAGCAGAAGACTCCCCCCCCCCCAAGCCCACCATGGTTATTTTCAGGGGGGGGGCTGGGCTGGTCTGCAGAAGA
>NW_015162081.1:22891-45420 GCF_001447785.1 Gekko japonicus
CTCTCCGGTGGGTCCTCCTTTCCATCCTCTCCTTCCTAAAATCACTCCCTTTAAAAAAATACTCTGCCCACATGGTATCTTTCCATTCCACCTAACTTCTTCTCGTGTCAGCTCTCCCTCCTACCTCTGTTGGCTGAAATCACTTCCCGGGGAAGATGGTGGCCCTCAGAACTTCACTTTACCTTTGAGACCTGGATTGTAGGAATTGCGGCTATGGTGACTGGCTCCAGGTTGGGAACTACCTGGAGATTTTGGGGGTGGAGCCTCAAGAGAACAGGGTTGGGGAGGGGAGGGAATTCAATGGGGTACCATGCCACAGAGTCCACCTTCCAAAGTGGCCATTGTCTCCAGGTGAACTGACCTCTGTTGCCTAGGGCTGCCATTCCCCCCATTGGGGGTGGAGGTTTGCCCACTTTCAGGCCCCCAGATCCACCAGCCCCAAAGCACCCACTTTGCGGCAATGCCCAGAGGTGATGTCATTGCAAAGGGCACATTGGGGGGGGGGAATGTCAATCATTAAAGGCAAAACCATAGAGTTTTTCCTTAAATGGCAGAGGATCCCCTGTAACATGCCATGCACGATGACTTCACTTCTGGGTGACATGGACACACACACACCCCCGCCAGCGTCAATGTAAGACCTGGCAACCCTACTGTTGCCTGGAGATCAGATGTGATAGCGGGAGATTCTAGCCACCACCTGGAGGTGGGCAACCCTAACTTGGCGGAACCAGATTCCACAACAAAACAGCAGCACCGGGACATTGCCCACAAGCAGTGCTTTTTTGGTAGAAAAAGTCCAGCAGGAAATCATTAGCATAATAGGCCACACCCAGCAGTAAAAACTCATTAGCATATTAGGCCACACCCCTGACTGCACTGCTCATTAGTATATTAGGCCGCACCCCCATGTTACCAGAAGTGTGGTCATCCAGCCACACCCACCTTTTGCTTCTTATTCTGTTTACCTTGTTTGTTGTCAAAACCCAGGGCTTTTTTGTAGCAGGAACTCCTTTGCATGTTAGGCCACACACCCCTAATGTAGCCAATTCTAATGAGTTCCTGCTGTTGGGTGTGGCCTATTATGCTAATGAGTTCCTGCTGGGCGTGGCCAACTTGGGAGCCAGCCGGAACTCCGTTCCTGTGCATTCCTCATTCCTGCCCAAAAATAGCCCTGCCTACAAGTAGAGTTGCCAATTTCCAGGTGGGGCATGGAGATCTCCTGGAATTGCGATTGGTCTCTGGACTATAGAGATCAGTTCCTCTGGAGGAAATGGCTGCTTGGAGAGAGGACTCTATGGCATGAGGGCTCTCCCCTCCCCAAACCCCATCCTCTCCAAGTTCCACGCTTCCAAATCTCAAGGAATTTCCTAACCTGGAGTTGGCAACCCTACCTCCAGGACCACAGGGTCTACCTTCTGCCGAATCAGATTTTGCCAGAGGACAGTGCTATTGTCACGACAGGGCCAGTGGGGCAAGGCAGAGAGGGAGAGTTTACAGTCCAGTCCAAGAGTCAAGCCAGAGAGACTAAAAGAGTCCGAGCAAAAGTCCCAATCACACAAAGCCTGTAACGGAAACGTTGAGTGCGGTCACACGTGCCAGATAACGCAGGGGGGAAGCAAGGCTATTTGTGCCATATTAATTTGACCCGCCACTGCATCATCCAACACAGTGGCGAGTGAATCGGCTTTTCCCCTTTGCTGTGTGTTTCTGGTGCGCTCCAACAAGGGGTCACTGACGCAATGGGAGTGTGCTGGAATAATTATACAGGGAAGTCCGTCTGTGGCCCATCGGAAACTCATTTGCTACTGCACTTTCCCCGGTATTTTTTAACTCTGCTTCTTTGGTGGAGCGAGACGGGTGTGGGACGCTTGGCAGATGTTCCCGTGTGATTGCACCCTTAAAATCTGTCCGGCATTTGTGCGTATTGCTTCTGCGTGTGATCGGGGCCATGGATGAGCTTACCCCATACTCAGTTTACTTCCACTCACTTTAATGTCGGTCTTTATTGAATGAAGCTCAGTAACTGAACTTGTCCTCCTCACTCCATCTTGTCAGTGGGTTTGCTAAGGGATGATAGGCGAATATACTTTCAATCAATTTCCCTCCCTTTAATTTAATTTCTCCCAGGGCTTTTTTTGTAGAAAAAGCCCAGCAGGAACTCATTAGCATAATAGGCCACACCCAACAGCAGAAACTCATTAGCATATTAAGCCACACCCCCGTGTTACCAGAAGTGTGGTCATCCAGCCACACTCACCTTTTGCTTCTTATTCTGTTTACTTTGTTGTCAAAACCCAGGGCCTTTTTTTGTAGCAGGAACTTCTTTACGTGTTAGGCCACACACCCCTAATGTAGCCAATCCTAATGAGTTTCTGCTGTTAGGTATGGCCTATTATGCTAATGAGTTCCTGCTGGGCGTGGCCAACTCAGGAGCCAGCCGGAACTCCGTTCCTGTGCGTTCCTGCCCAAAAATAGCCCTGATTTCTCCTATTTTTAAAAGTAAATCATTCGGTGTCCCTTTACGTCCATGCAGGCTAGCAGTGGGAGCACAAAATAAACTTCACCGTGGTGAGAAAATGTAGAAGGGGCAGGAGTATCAAACGTATTCCAAGTCTCAACAATGGGAAATGTTACGCTTTAATTGTGCATACAACAAACTGGATAAATTACACAAAGGAAGGTGGTGGTGCTCCGGGACTGGAGTAGATCCTGTAATCTTTATGGGGGGAAATCCCCCGATCCTTCTTTCTTGTCACCTTATAGGTTCCTTTTGCATGAGGAGAGTCTCTGTCCTTTCCCTCCTAAATGCATGCTAGACTTCCTGCCTGCCTGCCATTCCCTCACCCCCTGCCCCTGGCAAGTCCCCCCTCCTTTTAAAGAAAAATAATAGTATATTGCTATAGTGTTTTAATGCTATAGCGATATACTTACTACTAACAGGGTTAAAAAGACCCGGTAAAAATTCTCCCAGCAGTCCTTTTAGGGAATGGCACTGTATGTGGGAAAGGAGATGCAGACATCTGCATGTTCCCCTGGGTGTCTTGAGAACTCCTAACCAATGCTCCCTCTAAGCTGTGGAGTCTTGTGAGCAAAAATTCTACTTTGTGGGCAACTGGCATTGAAGTTGTGAGCAAGCAATTTGGCTACTGCATAGATTAGTTTGCTCTGGAGCCATCCTTTCTGAGCTGAGACAAAAATGTGTGAGCCAGAGGCTAAAAAACTGTGAGCTAGCTCACACTAACTCAGCTTAGAGGGAACACTGCTCCTAACCTGAGGAAGCAGATGTGAAATGGAGCAATACCATATTTATAGAGAAAGGCTTTTCCAGCACAGAAACACAGCAGCTTCTGGCCACAGGAACATTGCTTATATGTCAATGCATCATGAGTGGACTGGGAAACTGGAACAGCCATATAAGTAAAAAACATAAGCCATGTTAGATCAGGCCAGTAGCCCATCCAGTCCAACACTTTTTGTCACACAGTGGCCAAAAATACCAGGTGCCATCAGGAGGTCCAGCAGAGGCGTCAGAACTCCAAAAGCTGCCCCCCCCCCAAGTACCAAGAATACAGAGCATCACTGCTGCAGACAGAGTGTTCCATCTATACCTTGCGGCTAATAGCCACTGATGGACTTCAGCTTCTTATGTTGATCCAGTCCCCTCTTGAAACTGTCCATGCTTGCAGCCACCTCCACCTCCTGTGGCAGTGAATCCCACGTGTTAATTGCTCTTTAGAAAAGGGTGCCATAGTGGCCCCTCGCAGAGCTCCAGAGCAGGGATCCTGTAGCCAAGGTTGGCAAAGTAACCAGCCGCGTCTCCTCTACACTTCCTCTACCTGCAAGCTCCAGCTTCATCCAGTTTCAGCTCTCTTCACTGCTCGCCATCTGTACCCTCTGAGGTTCCCCTTCAATTCCCCTACCCTACACTGATCTTTGTCTCCCTCCCTCTGAACTCCCACCCGGTCTCTCTCTGTACATGCATCCGTACCCCCTGTGAACTGCTGGCCTGGCACATTCCTAGCCCTGGGAGGGCTGCCATAACTGTGGTTTTTTCCCTGATATGGTATTGTCAGTTTGGCTGGACCCAAAAGGATATTTCACTGTTATATTGCAAAGTAAAACTCTTCCCCCGTTTCCATTCTTTTGGGGGTATTTCATTCGAACATGCTTTTATTCAATAGAATCATAGATCCCAAACAGGAGTCAGGTGAAGGCACACGCCTTACCGTGTGATAAGAGTGCCACCACCAAAAAGGCCTTCTGGGCATTTGAGACCCGCTTCCTCCTTCTTGACAGCAAGAGCTTCAAAGGAAGGGCTTTATTAAACAGCCTTAGAGGAGAGACCCATAGCCACAGTTTGGCATCTCGGGGCCTGCCCCTGACTTACCGCCAAGGCCCCCTGACTTCCCATCCAACCCAGGTGCTCCTTAAGGGGGTGTGTGCAGGAGTGTGCGCGGGGTGCCCCCTGACTTATTTAAAGGTCCCCCCCGATTAAAAAATCCTGGCTATGGGCTCACTTAGTGGAGAGGCAGGTTTGTGGTCTAGGGGGAGGTGGTTCTTCAGACGCTCCACTTTGTTAGTCTATAAGATTTTGTTGTCTGGAATTTGTCATAGGTTGTTTTGTTGCTCCAAAATTAATACTGATGTAATTTAAATAATGTGACTAAATAAGCATGACACCTTTGTAAATGCAAGAAGTCCTTTTAAGTGCTGCTCATTTTGTCTGATTGATGATGTGAAGAGCAGATAGGACATATCTTGAGAGATTAAAGCCTCTCGAATAGGTCCCTGCCTCCTGCTCCAGGGCTTTGATGGCTTTGCACCCAGCAGGATGGCAAATGAACGGAGAGCGCCTGAGGTGGCAAAACACCCTCAGTTGCTCCTCCCCACAGCATTCAGAGTCTGTTGCATGGTTGTGTTCCGCATTCTTCCTTCACATCTGCTTCGGGGTGCCAACCTCCAGGTGGGAGCTGGCAATCTCCTGCTATTACAACTGATCTCCAGGTGACAGAGATCAGATCACCTGGAGAAAATGGCTGCCTTCAGAGGTAAACTATGGCATTGTACCCCATGGAAGTCCCTCCCCTCCTGTCCCCAAACTCTGCCCTCCACAGGCTCCACCCCCAAATCTCCAGGTATTTCCCAGCCAAGATCTGGCAACACTACGATCTGCTCCATAAATGTGGACCTTTTCAGATTTTTGTGCTTTTAAAAATTCTTGTTTCTGTAAACCTTCATCAAGATTTTACAGTATCACTTCACTTCTGACAGGAAGCTGATGGAATAGGTGCCACTGGACTCCTGGTTTACTTTGCCGCTACAGATGAACACAGCTACCCATCTGAACTGAGAAGCACCCCCTCCTTTCGCTGAACTCCCTAGAGAACGCTAACCAATATTACAATACAGTTCTTTGCATCTGGGGGTGGGGACTGAACATTTCCAGCCGACCACATAGTACACTGTTTTCTAACACAGGAAATATAACACACTTTTGTCCTGGGGAACTGTATGCCTCATCCTGAAAAATAACTCATATTTTTGAACATTCAGTTTCCCCACGAGGAAGTGGAAAGTGCCATCAAGTCACAGCTGATTTACAACAACCCCACAGGGTTTTCAAGGGAGGAGACCTGCAGAGGAGGTTGGCCATTGCCTGCCTCGGCGTCACACCCCTGGTATTCCTTGGAGCTCTCGCATCCAAACACTAGCCAGGGCTGGCCCTGCTTAGCTTCCGAGACCTGATGAGACTGGGCCAGGCTGGGTTATCCAGGCCAGGGTCCCCACTAGGAGATGCTGGTTAGTCCCCGTGGAGTGACTCAAGTGAGTCTAGGCTGAACCTGAGTTACAAAGTGGGCTCTACAAAGGGGCAAACATCACTCTTCACTGTGGTTAAATTTAGGGTTTTCACTGTCAGTGTAGCCTGGGAGGACCTCATTGGGAGTCTGTAAATACAGGACACAGTTTACTATAATCACCCATTATTTACTCACCAGCCTTTGATCATTCCCCCCCCTCTAAACACCCTTGGTTGGTAGTTACTTCAAATGCCTTTTCTCCAAAGGAGGCGTTTTTGACAGCTGCCCATGAAGTGTCCAACCTTGGGCTCCTGGTGGCAAAGAACACCGGCTGGCCTTCTTTGGTTGTACCCAAATCTTTGGCTGGTTTCTCTCTTTCAGCCTTTCCTCTCGCCTGCGTGTTCTGTGTTTTAATTGCCAGCTATAGGATTGATTTTCTTGCCATTGGCTTTTATAGCTGATGTCCATAGAAGACATTTTCTAAGTAGTTTTCTTGCATCACAGAAGAAGGATGGTATCTGCAGGAAGACCCAAATCATGGACACCCGTGAGCTGGAACAGGCCTCCAATTAATCATGTTAACCCTTGAGGGAAATTAGGGTGCTTTGCCTCACACACGTCCTCAATAGCCCAACAATAGGGGCTGTGCAGGCAAGTCTTACTTAGGACCACATTTGATTACGTTACATGCAGTCCGAGGCTGCAGTCACACAGACTAGATAATCCACTTTGAATGCACTTTCCAAATGGATTTTGCCAGTTCACACAGTAAAATCCAGTTGGAAAGTGCATCGAAAGTGGATTATTTAGTGTGTGTGACTGCAGCACTAGACTGTGATTTTCAATTTTGGGTGGGTTTTTTTTGTATTTTATATGTTAGACAGACAGACAGCTAGCTAGAAAATGGATTGAAATTGGATTACTTAGTGTGTGTGACCGCTGCGCTAGAATGTGATTTTCAATTTTTGGGTTTTTTTTGGTATTTTATATATTAGATAGATAATGATGATGATGATAGATAGATAGATTATATGCATTATCTATATTGTAAGCCACCTTGAACACCATAAGGAATGTTTGAATAAATAAATATTCTCCTGGCGACATTGCCCAGGTGAAAACAGCAGCCCTGGTGGGTAGTAGGAGAACCAGACGTCCTAGAGTGGCTGCAGAGGGTGGGTGCTCATAGAACTCCATTTCTCCTATGGAAGAAGCATCTCTGCTGAGCTCCTTTCCCTCCCTTCCCAAAACTTTGCCCTCCCTGCACATCGCTTCTAAATCCCCCAAGCTGGAATTGGCAACCCAACTTCTTCCACTTCTAAGATGGTAGCAAGACGAAGGGTTGTGTATACAGAAATTGAAAGTTAGAAGTCTGCACCCAGGAGATTTGGATTCTACTGCCCCACCAGATTCTGCTTCTGAGACATCATGATTTTATCTCAAATGAGATTAGTATAGAATACTATGCTTATCTCTTTTATTTTTCACATTAATAGCTTATGGGATGTTCTGGGACCCCAAAAGAAATGGCCTTGGCTGCCCGGGTTCTTGCTGCAGATGGTACTTTCTACACTGGTTTCAACCTTGTGCTCAGTGGAGGAGCTGAGCTGAGCTTTGGGAAGAAGAACCAGATGATGGATACACACACGCATATAAAAACACACGTGATGCTGCCTTATACGGAATCAGCCCCTCCCCAAGCCTGGCCTAAGTGCAGGTGAGAATTCGTAGGACCTCTCCAGCAAGCAAGAGGATAGAAAAGGGGAGAGGAAATAAGAGGGAAGAATACAGCTCTCATTGATTCAAAAAAGTCACCCTTCCAAGGAGAAGAGCTCTGCAAAGGTGCTGCATTATGATGCTGCAGCAGAGGAAAACAGAGGAAGAGGAGCCCATCAGTCAGTCTGGGGAGGAGAGCCATGTGTGTCACCTTAGGCTTTTTTTTGAGGAAAGGCAGGATCCAAATTGTCCCTTTAAGAGGCACCAGTTCAGATATGCCACACTGGTAAGGAACAGGGGTCATTTCCTGCAGGAGCGCACAGGAGCAGAGCTCCGGCAGTAAAGAGCCCAGGAGGCGGGCACATGCAACAAGCCCCACCCTCTGCTCCCAGCAGCCCTCAGTCAGAGCAAGAAGTAGCCAGGTAAGCTGCAGAGCTCCCCCCAGCCCCCCGGTCCAAAACAGTCCAGTGGCACCTTTAAGACCAAGTTTTATTCAGGTACAAGCTCTCCCTCCTCTGTGAGGACACATCTGCACATCCCCCCCCCAAATAGCTAGAAATCCAAAACAGTCCAGTGGAGCCTGAGCGGTGGGTGTTGCCTTCTGACAGACTTCCGGTGATGTCAGGGTGTGTGGCATATGCAAATAAGTTATGCTAATGAGTTATGCTAATGAGCTCCTGCACCTCTTTTTCTACGAAATGACCCCTTGTAAGGAAGACTCTTGCTCTTCTACTTACAGGTAGGGTTGCTACTTTTTAAACTGGTTTCCAGCTGGTTCCTTCACTATCTCTTTGAACCACATCAAATATCGAGAGGTAGGTGGGTGTTCTTCTCTTCCATGCCATGAAAAGCTTCGGATGCCCATTCACATACATGAAGCCTCTCTGAAGGACACAGTATTCTTCCCCAGGCCTGTTGGTGACCCTGCTTCCAGGATTTCCAGTCCTGGAAGGGGCAAGTAGAGATTCAACATGTCTACCTGTCTCAGTCACAGCATCTACATGTTGAGCATTTGCGAAGCTGAAGGGACAGAGGATAGGGCAAAATGAACAACACCAGCCCCATCTTGGATTCAGCCTCACCTGGCCCAGACTCTGATATCGTAAGCTGGAGCTCAGCCCTTCTCTAATTAGACTTTAGTTTGTCATGTGGATGTGCCCCAGGACAGCGAGAGACCATGAAATTGTTGGCCATTAAACTGTTCCTGTTGATGTTTTCTTTTTAAATTCCCTCGGTCAACAGCTGTACCTGTTCTTATCCCAAATCCCATCACCCAATAAAGTCACAGTTCAAAGAAAAGAGGTGCCATAAACATGTTGCTGATGTTTGGCTTTAATACAGGAAAATGAGTTTGCATCAGGAGCCACCCTTCCAAGCTGAGCTGGCTTTGGTGCCCTCTCCCCGGCCTGACAGATTCCTTTCCCTATTCCTCCAAGCTCTCTCCGCCTGCATTCATTGGCTTCTCCCCCTTCTGGATTCTTTATGACCAAATGGTGCTCGCTTGCTGTAGAAGGAAAGGCAGGTTTGCACATTCTCCCAAAGTGACCAAAGCAGTGGTGGTGCTGGTGTGTCTCTCCTCATCCTGGGATGTCACAAAGCAATTCAAACTGTTGGACTGAGGCTGAAAAAGTCATCCAACTTTTCCAAATGCCCCCATCAAAATATATACAGTCTGAACGTTCAATCAATCAATTTTATTACAGTGACTCTAGAACAGCCGACAAAAATTAAATCAGCAGCACTTAAAAGAAAACATGTACCTACAGTAAAAAAATTGATAGCTTCATTAATGTAACTTCCATTGTACATACATAGTTAATATTCCAATACTATGGACTATGGTATCCTACTGAGCAGCCAGTCAGCAATGAGACAGCCGGGGCGTGTGTGTTGTATTACTGTGGTTCGAGGCCTATCTGGGGGAGGTGGTCTCAGAAAGTGTTGCGAGGGGATTCCTACTCTATCCCATGGCCGCTGGCCTGTAGGGTTCCACAGGGCTCCTCAATCTTATCACCCATGCGGTTTAATATCTATATGAAGCTATTGGGAGAGGCCATCAGCCGACGTTCAGCACCACATAAAAGAAAACAACATGTACTACCCACAGTAAAAATTTATTGCCTCATTAATCTAACTTCTATGGTACATTAATTGCTAATAAAAAAGAGTTAACGAAGTGCTTTTTGGCGTTCCTGCCTACTCCGTGCATCTTCTCACGTTTTTTTTATCCTTGCAGGTAGGGTTGCTAATTTTCAAACGGGTCTCTAGTAGGGGTGTGCATTCGGGGTCTACCTGAACTGAAAATATACCCGAAAAACACCTCATTAGTATTTCCTGGGTATATTTTGGCCTCCCAAATGTATCTGGGATTTTTTTCGGAGAATAGGGAAAAGAATCCCTGAAACAATCCTGGACACATTTGGGAATTACTGGCAAAACCAGGCTGCCCAGTAGAGCCCCGGCATCGGCTGCTTGGTGGGCTCTGTTGGGTAGTCTGGTCTAATCCAGTCTGTGCAGCAGAGCCCCAGCAGAGCCCACAGGGAGTTCTCCCCATAGGATCGGCTCCTGGGTGGGCTCTGTTGGGCAGCCTGGTTTAAAGGGACTGCCAAAAAGAGACCCAGCTGAGCCACCTCCCACCTGTTTTTAGTGGCTTTGCCGCTGCTTCCCCTCCAGTGCTGATAAACATTAGAAACACTCAGCTTGCATGCTAACAAACAGCTCACAACATTGCTTCCCATAATGTTGCCGAAGTCTTGGGCACTCATGTTACCTATACCTTCAGGATAACCTGTTTGTGAGGAAATCAAGTGGATTTAAAAGGGAAGCAGGTTTTGCAGCTAAAAGATCCACAAAGAGCAAGAGAACCACCACTATTGAAAACAGATCAGCCAATATAATAATGCCCCTATATAAATCAATGGAGAGACCTCATTTGGAATACTGTGTGCAGTTCTGGGCACCACCCCTTAAAAAGGATATTATAGCTTGGGAAAAAGTGCAGAAAAGGGCAACTCGAATGATAAAAGGGTTGGAACACTTTCCCTATGAGGAAAGGTTAAAGCGCTTAGGGCTCTTTAGCTTGGAGAAAAGACGACTGAGGGGTGACATGATCGAGGTTTATAAGATTATGCATGGGAAAGAGCAGGTAGAGAAAGAGGTACTTTTCTCCCTTTCTCACAATACAAGAACTCGTGGGCACTCCACGACAACTGCAGAGCGGTCGGGTTAGAACGGATAAAAGGAAGTACTTCTTCACCCAAAGAGTGATTAACACTTGGAATTCACTGCCACAGGAAGTGGTGGGTGCTACAAGCATGGACGGCTTCAAAAGGGAATTAGATAAGCATATGGAGCAGAGGTCCATCAGTGGCTATTAGCCACAAGGTATAGCTAGGGGCTCTGGGGCAAGTGATGCTCTGTCTTCTTGGTGCTTGGGGGGGGGTCAACAGTGGGAGGGCTCCTAATGTCCTGGCCCCACTGGTGGACCTCCTGATGGCACTGGTATTTCTGGCCACTGTGTGACACAGAGTGTTGGACTGGATGGGCCTTTGGCCTGATCCAACATTGGCGTCTCTTATGTTCTTATGAACAGATTCCCAACACAGCCCTTGAAATGTACTGGGTTCCAAGACGCATAGACGAGTGATTTCCGCTCATGATTTATTAGCAGGTAGAAACTGAGACGGAGAAGTGGGGCCCGGGGGCCTGCTCCCAAACCACACCCAACACCCGTGATTTACAGTGCCCACATAACTATAGGTCGATACTAGGATCCAGATCGGCTGATAGGTCCATTCTTGTATCCTCAGCGTCTATTGTTCTACAGCGCGAAGCTCCGTGTGTTCGCTAGGCCACGTGCGTTGTCCTGACTGCGTGCATGGTCCTTTGTTAGGACATAACAGCCCTGTAACATGTTAATATTTTTTACTTTTTAAAAAAAATAAGCAACACTCATTTGCATAAAAATACAAGTCAGCCATAATCATCAGATTGTATGGACCTTAGAGTAGCCCTGTGGGATTAGAACAGTGGTCTACAGGACCATTTAACACAGTGGCAAAGGCCAAAGCTGCTCCCTCTTACTGTCCTGAAGTTGCCCAACTTCCAAGTGGGACCTGAAGACCTCCTGGAATTTCAGCTGATCTTCAAGCTACAGAGATCAGTTCCCCTGGAGAAAATGGCTGCTTTGGGAGCTGGTGGGCTCTATGGCATTAGACTCTCCTGAGATCCCTCCCCAGGCTCCAATGGCTGTAATTACTGGTAATTTGATTTGGTGATTTGCTGTCTTGGAGGGCAGTAGACTTGACTAATTGCATATTATGAGATTGTTTTGCAATTTTTAGCAATGGCTTGCTGTTAAGAAGCAATTTTGCCTTTGAGAAAGTCTTGTTGAAATGGAAAGCTACCACCAATCCATCAGGGTGGTGAAGTCTGCACATGAAATCAGATGAAATCTTCATTTGTAAGGTTTGTCCCCGAGTATGACGTCGGTTTGAGCCTGCTGCTACAGTCTGTAAATAACAACATACTACGCTTCAGGAAGGAATTTGTAAAGGATATGACCTAATACATGAGGCTGGACTGAGTGAATGACTCAATATATGAAGTTGGATTGAGCTACCTGTTGAATCTTAGGAACTTACCTGTTGAACTTCAGGACCCAATTCATATTGAATGTGTTATTTTGGATTAATGATTCCATATATGAGGTTGCATTGAAATCAGGGGTCATTTCGTAGAAAAAGAGGTGCAGGAGCTCATTAGCATAACTTGTTTGCATATGCCACACCCTCTGACATCACCGGAAGTATGTCAGAAGGCAACACCCACTGCTCAGGCTCCACGGGACTGTTTTGGATTGCTAGGTATTGGGCGGGGGGGAAATGTGCAGATCTGTCCTCACAGAGGGGGGAGAGCTTGTACCTGAATAAAACTTGGTCTTAAAGGTGCCACTGGACTGTTTTGGATTGCTAGCTATGGGGGGGGGACACGCAGATCTGCCCTCACAGAGGAAGGAGAGCTTGTATCTGAAGGCGGGAGGCTCTGCTACTTACCTGGTTGCTTCTTGCTCCTCATGGCCCGAGTGAGGGCTGCTGGGAGCAGGGGGCGGGGCTTGTTGCATGTGCCCACCCCCTGGGCTCCTTACTGCCAGAGCTCTGCTCCTGTGCGCTCCCACAGGAAATGACTCCTGATTTAAATTTATGTTGAACTTGGGAGGTTTACGGTTGAATTTTGAGAACTAGTCCAGTGGCTTTGAGCCAGGATCCTCAAAGGACCCCTTCCTCCCATATTGTCCACCCCCCCAGTTAAGATATGCTCCACGTGAGCATGAGATGAGATGCAAGGAAAAAGGCCAGCAAGATGTTCAGGTTTGTACCCTAACATGACACCTAAATAAATGTAGCTCATATTTTGTTCAATCACTTTAAAAGGGAAACTTCACGCTGTATGAAGGAGCCCTCTTCAGACCTGCAATGGCTTGGTGGTGTTTACTTTGTTCAAACATATCCATATCTTGCTGACCATTTGACAATGGGAATTTTGCAGGGCATAAGAAGTATTGTTTGTTTTTTGTTTTCCAGTTCTATCACTATTGACAGAGTACAGGGGTGGAAACTAGTCAGAGGGTAAAAAATACTGATTTTACTGACCAAAATTCAAAAAAACCTGACCAAATGCTGAGAAAAAACTGACAAATTACTAAACATTTTTTTAAAAATAATTTATTTATGAAATTTGTCATTTTATACAGCCACATATTTGACACTTTCTTTATATTTTCGGAGTCTTTTACATAAAGCTATTTTCCCACCATTTATGCACTCAGAATAGGGTTTCATCTTTCCCATGAATTAACATAGTTAATTTGTCCATTTCTGTGGTGTCCAGCAGTTTCAAAGCTATTTCCTGTCTAGAGGGTAGTCTCTCGTTTTTCCAATATTGGGCTAGTAATATTCTTGATGATATTAGGATATAAGTTAACAAGTATCTTTCTTCTGGCTCATAACAATCTGAAATTATATTTAGTAAATATATTTCAGGTAGTAAGCTAAGATTAACATTCAATATTTCTAATATTATCTTTTTTACAGTTCTCCAAAATTTTTTGCAATTTTTCACATTTCCACCACATATGAAAAAAGGATCCTATGTTATTTTTACATTTCCAACAATTTTTTGAGATTGTAACCGAACATTTAGCAATTTTGTCAGGTGACCAGTACCACCTATGAAACATTTTGTAACTATTTTCTTTAAATGTTGTTGACTTAAGGAGTTGCATTATTTTCCATATTTTAGCCCACTCATCAGTGTCAATATTATAACCTATATCTTGCATCCACGTTACCATAGAGGATTTAACAATCTCATCCTGAATATAGTTCTCCAACAGAAACTTATATATCTTTTGAATTAACTTATCACTGGATGAAAGCCAAATTTTATCTAATTCGTTGTTTGATACATAGAAACCTAGGCTGTTATCTTTACTATATACAGATTTTAATTGCATGTTTTCCCACCAAGTCAAGTTTATGTTTAGTGATTGTAACTTTTCTAGACTTTTTAGTTTATTATTTTTCTCTAGTAGATTTTCATATGACATCTTCTTGTTTTCCGATAATAAGGTGGGTTTAATAAATGCTTCTAGAGGGGATACCCATCTGGGGTTTTTTAAGTAATAATTTTCTTTTAGATTTTGCTGACATTTTATCAGTGTGCTTCTCAAAATATGCTGATGAAAGTTGGAATGTATTTTTTCTTTATTGTACCAAAGATAAACATGCCATCCCATACTGAGATCATGTCCTTCCAGATTTAATGATCTTGTATCTTCTAGTATTATCCATTCTTTTATCCATACTGCCGCCGCAGCTTGATAATACAACTCCCAGTTAGGCAGCCCAAATCCGCCTCTTTCTTTTTTATCTTGTAATAATTTCCATTTGATTCGTGCTTTTTTGGGGTACCAAATAAATTGTCTATTGATTTTATCAAGCTCCACAAATTGATGCTTTTTCTTCAAGGTTGGTACAGCCAGGGGCTGTATGATGCATCAGCTCTAGACACATTTGCCTGCTATCCCCATACAAGAGAAACCAAGTGTGTGGAGCATTCGCTGCCAGGAGCAGATAGGGGCATTAAAGCAGCCTCGGTGCCGGGTGGCAGCTGTATGCCGGCAGCAACGTGGGGACCGCTCAGCTCAGACCCAGGGCAGCAGCCAGGGCAGCCGTGGGGGTAGGCTGGCCAAGAGCCACTTGGCTCTGCTTGTTCCTGACCCCTGTGGTCCTCCGGGGCTGCGGCCAGTCTGCCCTCTAAGCGGCTCCTTAACACAGGAAGCCCCACTCAGCAGCAATCTGGAGCCGCACAGGGTCTGACACTGCCTATGGCCCATTTTAAGATTACAGCAGTTCTGTTCTGCTCAGGATGTGGAATGCTCTGCGCAGCAGGGGGGGAAATGAGAGGGAACACCGGCTGCAGCCCACGAGAAACTTTCCCAGACAATGAAGGGCCAGCAAGCAAACCGGCCAGCACTGCAAGCCACTTTTTAATGCACGTAGCCCAAGTGCCGCAGGACTGTCTATTATTTTGCTGTGACAGACATACACAGCGATCCCTGTTGTGGGTTCCTCATCTTGGAAGGATGATTTAGGGTTGTTCCATCTGTTTATTAAAATATTTGTTTCCCGCTGTTTGTTGTGAACACTTCCCCACTCAGTGGTTCACATTATATTTTTAAAAATTCAATTACGAAATAGAAGGTCTGTCGGGAAAATCCAAAACACGTAAGATTTCAATCCAGGTAAACCACCAGAGCAGCAAAGTCCATACAAGATCCACAAGGACTCCAGCAATGTCTGCAAGGACCTGAAGGT
The DNA here is from genome assembly GCF_001447785.1 of Gekko japonicus. Lineage (NCBI taxonomy): Eukaryota > Metazoa > Chordata > Lepidosauria > Squamata > Gekkonidae > Gekko > Gekko japonicus. Next base: position 38,286 of record NW_015162081.1, read on the forward strand.
GGCGCCATATCAAAACAGAGAAATAAGAAAGGAACCGGTCGCCAGCCACACTTTCAGGGTCACGGTGAGTTAGCTAAAATGAAGATCTGCCAGAAACCAAAGGCTCTAGCCAGGCTTTTAAAAAAGAAGCGTACGTTGCCGATCCAGCTCTTTTGCTCTACCAGCCACCAAAGTTCTTTCACTTCCTCAAGAAGTCTTGGCTGGCTCCCAGCTCTAACCCGCTAGCTTTCGCAAACCAAACTGGGATCCATCCTGTTCTTCTTTGCATAACCAAGCTCAGCTCCACCACTGAGCACAAGGTCGATGCCAGTGCAGAACGTGCCATCGGCAGCAAGGTACAGGGCAGCCGCTGCCACCTCTGCCGGGGTCCCAAACCGTCCCAGGAGCTACAAAAGTGCAACAGAGGAGATACGTTTATACCCCTTTCACACAAATATGAGCTTTTGGAATTTTATCAGGCTACATTGCTAGTCCTTAAGAGTGTGAGAGGAGGAGGAGGAGGAGGAGGAGGAGAGTTTATACCCCGCCCTTCACTCAGCGTCTCAGAGTGGCTTACAATCTCCTTCCCTTCCTCTCCCCACAACAGACACCTTATGAGGTAGGTGGGGCTGAGAGAGCTCTTTTGAGGACTGCTCTTGAGAGAACAGCCCTGAGAGAACTGTGACTGACCCAAGGTCACACCCCAGCTGCATGGGGAGGAGTGGGGAATCAAACCTGGTTCTCCTGATTAGAGTCCGCCACACTTAACCACTGCACCAAACTGGCTCTCAGGTAGACAGCGGTGAGATAACAGTGCGTTGGACACTGCCCTTTCGCCTTCCCCATGTTTAACACAAATAACTTATGCAAAATAGCACTTTTATGCATATAGCCCTCGTTTGCATAACAGATTCCAGAAGTCAAGTTTTCTTACCACAGTCCTACCTATTACCACCCTGTATGCAGTGGAACCTCCCCCCCCAGTCACCCGTACCCCTCCCTCAAGGCCCTTGCCTGAGCATTGCTGCCTTCCTGGATCGCTGCTTCTGCATTGGCTGTCTGGCTAGCGAGGTCTTCCCACATAGGAGTCCAGATATTCCCAGGCGAGATGCTAAGATTCAAGTTGGCAGAGAGAGTAAATGAAAGGGGCAGGAGGATGAGGGGGAAAAGAATGACATAAGATCAAGCCAATCTTGTCTAGAAACATGTTTTGCCTCCGAAGGTGGGGGCCACAGGTGACTAACAGTATATAGCAAATGTCATGGCTAGGCTAATCCATAATTTTTGTTTCTGTTCTAAGTAACAAAATTTGAAAGGGGAAAAAAATAGGGTGGGAGTGGAGAAGTCTTTTCATCACGGACATCTTTCCTGGAGCAGTGACTCCAGCACAGTGTTCTGGAGCTAAACAACAATTACCTGGGATCCTTTCTCCTGCCGCCACCCTGTCCTCTTTCTCTTGAAATCGAGGCTGTCAGCTCCTCTTTCCGGGCGTTCCTCTGCAAAGCACCATGTGCACTGCTGGTTCTACATGGATAATAATCATGCTTACCTGTTGACCCGTACGCCGTATTTGCTTTCATCGATGGCCAGGGCTTTGGTCATTGCAATCACAGCGCCCTGCAAGTTGAACGGGCAACAGGTGAGTTTGCCAACTGAGCTGAACAGGCTCCTCTTCATGCTGACATGGAGAAAGCAGCAGAGCCGTCTACTCACTGCTTGCAGACCAACCTGATCACCTGCTTATCTGGGGTACCCCTCAAAGGTGAAAGAGCCAGGACCAGCAAAAAAATTAACTAATCTGGCAACTCTAATAATAGGCTGTTTTCTGCTCTATTTATTTATTTATTTATTATTTAGACTTTTATCCCGCCCTCCCCGTAGGCTCAGGGCGGCTTACATGGCATATCGCCGGTATAATAAAACAATACAAACATTAAAATATTAAATATCTTTTACGACATCATACATTCAAAACAGTATTTGGTGCTCCTAAAAACAAGATGGCGGTCTCTTAAAAGTCTCTTTCTCTTCCAAGGTGCCCACCTCATGGTGACATCATGGTGACCCTGTCCACAAAGCTTGGGGCGTAGATGGTACCATAGTGATGGCGGCTCCTATTCAAACGCCTGGCAGAAGAGCTCCGTCTTGCAGGCTCTGCGGAACTGTGCTAGGTCCCGCAGAGCCCTGATCTCCTCTGGGAGCTCGTTCCACCAGATAGGAGCCGCCACCTAAAACGCCCTGTTCCTGGTCGTAACGAGTTTGATAACCCGGGGACCTGGCACATCCAACAAGTTCTGAGTCCCAGACCGTAGTGCTCTTGGGGGCATATGTGGGGAAAGGCGGTCCCTTAGGTAGGCTGGTCTACCCTTGCTATACTTAATGATCAATCATTAATGCACATTTAAAAAATTACACCCTACTGCTCTGTGCAGATGCATTCTCAAGTGCAACCATAAAAACATCTGAAATTAGCAAACCTCACAGGATTGCTGTTGTGGAAGTAACAAGGGAGGCTGAGGGTGAAATTCACTTTGGGTTCCCCATTTTTTTGGGGGTGGGGAAACCGTATAAGTATATAACTGGAGAGCCAGTTTGGTGTTGTGGTTAGGTGTGTGGACTCTAATATGGAGAATCGGGTTTGATTCCCCACTCTTCCACATGCAGCTAGCTGGGTGACCTTGGGTCAGTCACAGTTCTGTCAGAGCTGTTCTCTCAAAAGCAGTTCTGTCAGAGCTCTCTCAGCCCCACCTACCTCACCGGGTGTCTGTTGTGGGGAGAGGAAGGGAGAGGACATTGTAAGCGCTCTGAGACTCCGAGTGAAGGGCGGGGCATAAATCCAAATCTTCTCCCCCCCTTCTTCTTAATCTCTAAGTAAATAGTTCCTCTGTGTGTATGCATGCCTGGGGGGGGGGTTGACCAAGGAAATGGCATGGGAGGAGAGCTAGCCCCCCCCTCAACAGCACCACCATCTCAGTCCCTGATTGGCTGCCCTCTGCAGCTGCTTTTTAAGGCAAAAACACACACACCAAGGGTCAAGGGATCCAGTAACAGATCCCCAACATGACGTGTACTTTGGTCCCGACAAAGTAGAGGCTCTCTCTTAGAGGAGCTGTGCATTAGAGAATGGAAACTGGCAGTCCCTCACTCACCTTGAGTCTCCCCCACAAAAACATGAGTCTTGCTGTTCTTTAATTGAGCAGAGGGTGGCAAGCCCTGATTTGTGTGTGTGTGAGCATGGATTTACTCCTTGCGATAAAGCCGGAGTAAGAAAGACCCCCACCTAATCCAATTTATCAAGTCACCTCCTGGTGCGCCGGGGGAAGGACTCTTCCAAGGAGCCCTGGGAAATCACTGGCGTTTTTCCTCCACGGGGGCCCAATGCCCCTTTGACCTTCTCTCAGACAGTTTATGCAATGTGCAAATGTGGTCAATGTGAAACTGAACTGATGCAGGAGAAAGCAAACTTTCCTTTTAGTAAAATCAGAACTGGCCATTTTTGTTACAGGCCAATTTAAGATTTGTAGATGAAAACACACCGAGCGGTTTAGATGGGGCTGCGAATTGGCTACAGAAACACCTGCCCAGTCTTCCCTAGCTCTTTAACACCAGCAGGAACCAAGCAGAGGAAGCTCAAGATGCTATTGAAAGCAGCAGGATAGAAGTGCATAAACCTGGAGGCTGAGAAGAGGGTGAAGGGGGGTTGGGTGGGGCTCTGTCTTGGGCTCAGGCTTACCTTGGTGGCCACATAGGGCACTGCGCATTTCTGCCCCATGCCACCCACAAGACTGGCGATGTTGATGATGTTCCCTCTTGTTTCCCGGAGGTAGGGCAGTGCAAACTGTTGACAGAGGAATAAGGAGAAAAATGCCCTTGACCCTTCAGGCCAGATGAAACAGCCTCAGACTGAATAATAGTCCATCTTTCCTAGAACAGCTGACTCCAGTGATGCCCAGCTTCATACCCATGGGTGCCATGGTGCCCGCATACTTCCCACCACCCACTTGCCTCTTCCCCAAAGCTTCCCTGCAAATCAAAGTGTCAGTTCTGGCTTCCCTCCACTGGAGTCACAGTCGCCCAAGGTCCCTCACTCCCTCTTCGCCTCCATCGCTTGTTCCAAGATAACAAGAGTCAGCCAAAGAAGAAGTGATTGGATTTTTCCCTTTCCCTCCCCACAACAGACACCCTGTGAGGTCGGTGGGGCTGAGAGAGCTCTTTCCAGAACTGCTCTTTCCAGAACAGCTCTGAGAGAACTTGTGACTGACCCAAGGTCACACCAGCAGCTGCATGTGGAGGAGTGGGGAATCAGCCCCCCTGTTCGCCCAGATTAGAGCCTGCGCTCTTAACCACTACACCAAACTGGCTGAGCTGGAGAGAGAGCTGGAGCTGCCCAGAGATGGAAGTTCAAGAGGAATCCCAATTCCCTTGTGGGAATTCCCATTTTTTTCTCCCACCTTTGTAAGACTTGGGGGGGGGGGCAGAGTTCTGCTACTACTCAAAGATTTCTGGTCTCCCCAAAACTCCTCTGGACACCTTGGGACATCTATAGGTAGCTTGCCCAACCAGCCTACAGGCTAGTGGGTAAGAATGCAAAGGCAGTCTTACACCCTTTAATAAAAGGGGTTTATTTAAGCTAACACACAGCCTACTCAAAAACCACTCCCACAGAAGAGGTGTGGGATATCAGGTTGCAAAGGGGATTGTTTCTAAGAAATGAAGCAGGAGGAGGAGATGTATGCATCCAAACGTGAAGACGTGTTGCCTGCATTCGTAGCATCTCTCTCTCTCCCCCCCCCCCAACTTTGGGGAAAATCGGTTCAATCTGACAGGAGACTCCCCATAGCTCCTCCTGCATCTTCCAGGCAAGCAGGCTGTTTTAACTCTTCTCCTCCTAGGCGTGTCGATCTGGAAGGGGGCAATTGGTTTTGTGTCACTCTTTAAGGTTTACAAGGAGCTGCGGTGGCTCAAGTGGTTAAGACGCTGAACTGCAGGCTGTGGAAGGTCGGTAGTTCAGCAGTTCGAGACCCGAGTTGCTGCATGACTGAGTGAGCTCCCGTCTCTAGTTCCAGCTCCTGCCAACCTAGCAGTTCGAAAGCAAGAAATTGCAAGTAGATAAATAGGTACCACTTCGGTGGGAACGTAACAGTGTTCCGTGCGCCTTGGTGTTTAGTCATGCCGGCCACATGACCACGGAAACGTCTTCAGACAGCGCTGGCTCTTCGGCTTTGAAACGGAGATGAGCACCGCAACCCTAGAGTCAGATTTGACTGGCTTTCGAGCAAGGGAAGCTTTACCTTTACCTTAAGGTTTACAGCTGGTGACATCGAAACCTATCCATCTCCCTCTTCTGACAGTGTTCCTGTTTTCCTGGACATCTGCCATAATAAAAGTGCTGGGTCCTCTTTCCCTGAGCACAGCATTCTGATCCCCCCCCCCTGCTAACTGGGGAGAAGAGCCGCTCATAACAGTGAGGTTGCTCACCTTTGATGCTAAGAAACCGCTCACAACATTGAGATCCATGAGGCTCCGGAACTCCTGGGCGCTCACCTCATCTATTGTCTGGTCAGGAGGGTCTGTTTGCAAGGAGAGCGGGTGGTTATCAGAAGGGAAGCACACGGCACAGAGGCAAGATCCACAAAGAGCAACAGGAAAGATTCTGCCGAGGGATCTGACCTTTGGAGAAATGATTCCTTCCTCCATGGAGGTAAAGAGGGCAAGTTGTAAAGGCTCCCAAGCCAAGCATGAGAGGGAAGATTTAAATTAGGGGACTGGAGGGTGGGTGCACCACTCCTTCATGAAAAGTTAAAAAAAAAAAAAAACCTGTGCAGAAGGATGCTGAGAATAGAATAGAATAATAAAACAGTTTACTAATGAGTAACAGCAATATAACTGGTAGTAATATTTCAACTAAGAATACCACTCCTTCCCCAGTGCTGCAGCCCCAGTGTGCTATGATCTTTTTTTTTGGGGGGGGGGAACCACAAATTGCCCATGGGTACATTTACTTTGGTCTTTACAGGCCTTCAAGAGACCAGTAATTCAGCTTCAACCTCCTCATCCACAACGTGGGATTAATTCCAGCCTAGTTTACAAAGCTCTTGTGAGGATTACTGAAACATGTCTGAAGGCCATGGAAAATTTATTTATGTCATGGTTGTGATAGGGAACTGGAACTGATGAGGAATGTTTTTTAGCTTATGGGTGGGTTGGGGCTCAGGCACTTTGTTTAGGAGACCCCAGAACTGACTGTTATGTTGTCTCCAACCTGGTTGGATCAAGTGTTAAGCTATAGTTAAGCTGGCAGTGATTATGGGTCACTCCCAGCAATGTTATGACTCTGGCCATTTTGACATTGAGGACTATCCAGCCTAGCTTACACAGCTGTTCTGAGGATTACTGAAATAACACGTCTGAAGGCCAGGGGAAATTTATTTATGCCATGGCTACACTGTTCTCCTCCCTTCCATTTTATTCCCACGACAACCCTGTGAGGTAGGCTAGGCTGAGAGAGCGTCCAGATCCTAGCCTGACATTCTAACCACTGCCCCACCCTGGCTCTCAGAAAGCTGTGCGGCGTAGTGGTTAGAGTGCTGGACTCGGATCAGGAAGATTCCAGGTTCGAAACCTCACTGTGCTCCAGAAGCTGGCTGAGTGATTTCGGGGGCCAGTCGCACCCTCTCCACTTAACGCGCCTCACAGGGGTGTTGTTGTGAGGTTAGGACGAAGGAGAGGGGAACAATGCAAACCACTTTGGGCCCTCACTGGGTAGAATGGCAGAGTATAGATGAAGAAAATAACTAAAATCAGGGCTTTTTTGTAGAAAAAGCCCAGCAGGAACTCATTAGCATAATAGGCCACACCCAACAGCAGAAACTCATTAGCATATTAGGCCACTCCCCAACAGCACAGCTCATTAGCATATTAGGCCATGCCCCCATGCCTTTCCTTGGCTTGCCCGGGCAAGCCGGCCCTTGGACACATCGGGGACGGCACGGGGAGGCATTTAAATGTCTCCCCGATCCTTCCAGGCCCCACCCTGGCCTGCCTGCCTCGGAGTCACCAGGGGGGTGTCGCTCTCCAGACCTTCCCTCTACAGCCACACACAGAGAGGTTTCGGCTGTAGTGGGCATGGCCAACTCTGAAGCCAGCCTGTGCATTC
>NW_015162081.1:45448-54947 GCF_001447785.1 Gekko japonicus
TATTAATATCGTTACATTGGACCCCTCCGATTTCTCCCCCCCCCCCAGCCACACATATCCTGACTCTTCCCAGAGCATAATAATTTTGGAAGAAACTCACGCCCTCCAGCATTGTTCACTAAGCAGTCCAGGCGTCCGTACTGTTCTAGAGTCCCCGAAATCAACACCTGCAGGCACACAAATAAAGAGAGACATAAGGCAGGGGCCAGGGGTCGTTATGTAGAAAAAGAGCTAGGGGAACTCATTAGCATAACTCATTAGCATATGCCACACCCCCTGATATCAGGGGCCCGGCGGTGGACCTGCAAGGCCGGCGGGAGTGCGAGGAAGCCCCACCAAGGCCCTCCCTGGCCCCAGGCAGACAGGGGTGGGGAGAGGCGGGGAGGAAGCAACTTACCCTCCCTCTTCTCCTGCCTCCTCCTGGCTGAATGAGGGCCGGAAGCTGGGCGGCCGGAAGCAGAGGGTGCGGCTTCGTCATGTGCCCTGCCCCCACACTACACCCGGGGGAACTGCGATCCCCTGTGGGGCCCCCCCCCAAAAAAAATGACCTCTGGGCAGGGCAAGAATAACGACAGGTTGCAAGCAGCCACCATCAGAACTTCCTGGGCTGGGGCAATTCCTTCCATTGGGAGCGGTAAGCAAGACAGACGGATAGCAGAGGAGGTTGTACAAAGGGAAGAGAGGAACACAGCAAGAAATGGGTGACAGGGAACTGGAAGGGAAAAGGAATGTTTTTAGCTTGTGGATAGGTGGGGTGCAGGCACCTTGTGTAGGAGACCCCAGAACTGCCTGTGATGTTGTCTCCAACCTGGTTGGGTCCAGTGTTAAGCTACAGTTAAGCTGGCAGTGATTATGGGTCTCAGCAATGCCACAACTCTGGCCCTTCTGACAATGAGGACTAGAATGTTGAAGCAAACGCAGAAACCATCGCCAGGGACTCCAGTGCTGGGATTTAAGCACAGGAGTGAGAAAGAGATCAGTCTGCTCAGCAGTTGCCTGTAGAAAAATGAACACGTCATGGGTGTGTGTGTGTGGGGATACAACATTCTAGAGAAGAAAGAAGCCAAATACAGAAAGATACAGAAGATGGTTTTAGCAATGGATCCAGAGAGAAAACCACATATATCGGAGAGGCTGAAGAAGCCCCCTCCCCCCAAGAAGCAGAGCTGTGACTCCATGGCTAGCCTACCTTAATGTCCATCTCACTGCGGACATCACAGATCCGGAAGTAACCTTCCCCCGGGCTCCCCGAATCTTGCAGCTCCTTCTGAATTGCTCGTCCCCTTTCTTCTGCAAGGGGACAGAATGGAGAGGTTGCAGGCAGAACAAAACCTCGGGGCTCACCTTTTCTGCTTAGGCTTCGGCTTATCCCTTAACCTCCCTTTCCAACTGTGCCCAGGCCCTAAGTACACGTGATGGCCTTTGCCGACGTCCATCCCATCCTGTGTTGTTTTCCTGATTGTTGGTGTTGGACTGTAAGCTGCGTGGAGGCAGGGACCTGCTTGTGTCAGCAACCTGCACAAAGTCATGCTGAACGACTGGCTTTGTACAGCCACAAGGGAAGGAAGCAGCACAGAACAAATGAACACATGGGCTGGAGGGAAGGTCCATGAGAATCAATGGGGGAATGCGGGGGGGGGGAATCTACACCTGCCAGCAGATGCCAAGACAGAAGTGGGCAGACGAATCTCTCTGGGAAGGAAATCCATAATTTTGGTGCTGAGAATGGGACGGCCCTTTCCTGGGGTGCCACTGCTCCAGCTTCAGATGGCGGGACTCCCTAAGCACCTCCTCACTCATGGATTCTTTCTCCTCAATGACAGATTTGAGGGGAGAGAAAAAGAAGTGTTGCATGTTTCTTATACTCTGATTACACACACACAGGGACTGGCTCCTTTTCCTAGCAGCCTGACACAGCAGTTCATCAGGTGCAGTTTCCCCCTCAGGCATCTTCTGGCCAGGTCCAACCCCTTTGGGTTTTCTGCCGGTTCCCTACCTCAGTCCTACAGTTCTTTTTCCTGGTGTGCGCCTGCTGCCCCCTACTGTCCCAGCCTCACATTTTCTTTACAGTAGGCAATCTGGATAGACTGAGAACAGAAGCGTAAGGGGCGGGAGAGAACTGCTCTAGACTCACCTTCAGATCCTGGGGCACAAAAGACCACCTGGGCTCCTTGGCGAACTGCAGGGAGGGGAAAGGGGACACAAATGCAAAACAGAACTTAGAAATCTGGCTCACACATCTTGAGGACTAGATGACTGATTATATCTTTTAAAACCCCTCCCCTTTCAATCAAGCGTAATTTTATTTACATTATTTGTGTAGCCCACCTTTCTCATAGTGTGTCAAGGGGGATTACACACAGTGAGTCAGTACAATCAACAGATTGGCACATTCAATAATGAAGGCATCAGGAGTTTAACGAGAGCCAGTTTGATGTAGTGGTTAAGTGTGCGGACTCTAATCTGGGAGAACCAGGTTTGATTCCCCACTCCTCCACTTGCACCTGCTGATGTGACCTTGGGTCAGTCACAAGCTCTGGCACAGCTGTTTCTGAAAGAGCAGTTTGTGTCAGAGTTCTCTCAGCCCCGCCCACCTCACAGGGTGTCTGTTGTGGGGAGGGGAAGGGAAAGGAGTTTGTAAGCTGCTCTGAGACTCCCAGTGAAGGGCGGGGTATAAATCCAATCTCTTCTTCAAAAATCCGGAACCACCGGAAAGAACAGACGCACAGCACAAGTACTCACATGACACATTAAGCAATGCAGAAATGACATCAATAGGCTCCTCCTGAACAATAAGCGATACGCAGCAGGATAGATCACAGGCCCAATAATTTACCCAGGTAAGTTTATGAACCCTTCGGTACAAAGAAAGCAACCCTATTACCTGTGCCCTCTGGAATCGTTCAGTTTGCATATTTGGCTCAGGCAAAAATTAAAGGCAGTGGCCATTCAAACACACCCCACATACAACTCTTCTGCAGGTCCTCGGTCTCTTCCTGCAACTTTCTGACGGCGAGGGAGGGAGGAGGAAGCCCTCCGCAGCCACTGCCTTTCCGGCCGCTGCCCGGGGCTCGGCTGGTCTTCGCCTGGGACCGGTGCCCTCCCTGAGAGGGAGGGGGGCGCGACTGCCCAGTGACCCTTGGACCCCTGGCCGGCGGGGCAGCGCAGCGGCCAGAAGGTCCTTCCCCGCAGATCTTCATGAAAACCGGGTGCCCTGGAACAGTCCTAGCTTAACCATAACGCAACTGCGAAGGGGGAACTTTTAAGAACGAGCAGCTGAAGCCGGAAGAAGACGGCTGTTCTGTCCAGCGCCCCCCAAGAAGACTCCCTGCTTTGTGCCCCGGAGGAGACGGAAAGAAATCAGGGAAGAGGCTGTCAAGAGCGCGCCGCCTTCACCACTCCCCACCAACGCCCCCTCCCTCTAAGGTGTGCGGAGTCCTGGGAGCAAAAAGTCTACTTTGTGAGCTGCTGGCCTTCAAGTGGTGAGCGAGCGATGGAGCTGCTGCATAAATCAGTTGGCTCTGGAGCCCTCGTTCTTGAGCCAAGACAAAAATGTGTGACCGTTCGACCACTACTTTAGGAGAAGGGGTGGGGGGCAGACTTCCCGAGCAGAGCCACCACCCCATCTATAGGGGGTGGTGGCAGAGCTGGCGTTTCCATCGCAGGCTGCAATCCCCACCCCCGTTTCCCGCCCCCAGTTCCTCCCGGGGCATCACCGAACTCTCTCACGATGGCCAGACCGATGCCACTGGTGCCCCCCGTCACGACGACCACCTTGCCCGGGTAGCGGAGCCCAGCGGCCATCTCAGCGGCTGCACGCCTCGGTGCCTCCTCCTGACGTCCAAAGCACAGCTGATCTCTGCAGGGGAACTCGGAGCCCCGAGCGGCATGTCGTTACCCCCACCCCCGCTGAGTATGGTCCGTGTCTCACTGCATGCTGGGAGATGTAGTCCTTCAGTTGTCCTGGCCTAGGGCTCTTTCCAGAGTTGGGTAGGTGGCGGTCATTGCATCTTAATGCGCTTGGACTGATGGCATAGAAGCCCTGTTCAGAATAACTGGAAAGCTTTTTTCTTTTCTTTTAATGGATATGCATAGGGTGGAGCCATAACAGTGTGCCCCAATGGCAGGGCTACCAGGTCTGGGCTGGAAAATACCTGGAGACTTTGGGGGTGGATCTGGGAGAGGGCGGGGTTTGGGGAGGGGCCTCGGCAGGGTCCAATGCCATAGACCCCACCCTTCAAAGCAGCTATTTTCTCCAGGGGAGCTGATCTCTGTCAGATGGGGATCAGTTGTAAAAGCGGGAGATCTCCAGGCCCCACCTGGAGGCTGGCAACCATATTGGCCTATGTCAGAGTAGGGTGGCGTGGAGTCAGAGAGAAGGGCCTCTGAGCATCTTTCATGCAGTTGAATGCTGTTTCTCCCCATCTCTTGCTGTTTCAATTACAGAGCAAGATTTCCATTTTCAGCCCCAGCGCACAAAACCCAGAAACTGCCTTATGCTAGCCCTGTCCACATATTATAGTGAACACTCATACATCATGCATCTATTTGAAGACCCAATGTAGGTTCACTTTACAAATGTGCTGTTTCAGTCCGCCCTCCAAGTCAGCCGTGTTCTCCAGGAAAACTGATCTATTGGTCAGCTAGATTTCAACCGTAATAGCAGGAGATCTCTGGGGGCCACCTGGAGGCTGGGAAGCCTAACTGTATATATTTTAATTATGCATACAACAAATGGGAATAAATTGCCCAAAGAAAGGTGGTACTCCAGGTCTGGAGTAGCCTCTGTGATATGTACCCCCCCTTACTTTTGGTCACCTTGTGGATTTTTTCTGCATGGGGTGAGTCCCAGTTCTTTCCACTCCCAAATTCGCACAGTGCCTGTGTCATGATCTGTATAGGCCTTAGGGTTCCCAAGTCAAAAATCTCCGGGAGCAGGGGACTCCTGTCCTGCGTTGTATGCGTGTGCGCACACACAAAGCACGTGCCGCATGCAGATCACCAGGAAGTGCCGTTATGACGCAGGGCACGCTGGGGCAGGGCCACGACCGAGGGGAAAACATAGAGTTTTCCCCTCGGATGATCGTGGCCCCGCCCCTAGCGTGCCCGGCGTCATAATGTCACTTCCTGGTGACGTGCACGCCGGGGTGGGGTTCCCCCTGGGGCCCGATCCACCGGCGGCGGGGAACGGGCCTCTGGGGCGGGGGTTTCTCCACCCCCCGGGGGGACTTAGCAGTCCTAATAGGCCTCTGGAAATCTGTGCAGGACTGGGCCTAGTGAGGCCTAAGAGACCTGCCTGGGAGTGGGAAGCAGAGTTGGCATCTGCACTTCGCCTAGGGTGCAGAAACACCTCAAGCTGGCCCTGGCCAGAAGACCACAAGAGCTGCCTTCTGCCAAACCCAAGGGCAGGGTGGTCAAAACCCAGGGCATGAACAGTGAGGCCCTGACTTGAGAGGCCATCGCTCACCTTCAGGCTCTGGATAGGGCTGCTAGGGTTCTGGTATTGACCTGGACAGTCCGGTATTTTCATTGACTGTCGGGTGGGGGGACTGACAAAATACCAGACATTTAACTGTCCGGCATTTTCCCAGTGTTTTCCCCAAACACTCTGTAAAAATACGCGACGGCCCGGGTGAACTGACAACCCAAGCCCAGACATCTCGAAGCACAGTGTTTGCACTTGTAGGGGGCTGTGCCAAGGCAGGCCAAGCATGAAGCAGCAGCAGCAGCAGCTGCCACTCTGCATTGGGGCTGGGTGCTCCTTTGAGAGTGAACACCATGCTCTGCACTGTTTACCCTAGGAGAGGGGGAGGCGGTGCTGAGCCCAAGCACCAAACAGCAGCAGCTGCTGCTTCACACTGTGTCTGGATACTCCTCCCAGTGCAAGCAGCAAGCTTCACGTGAGGAGGAGAGGCAGCACCGAGTGCGAAACAGGAGCCACTGTGGCTGACTCACACTTGTGCTGGGTGCTCCTCTCAGTGCCAACAGCATGCTTCACACTGTTTGTTCGAGGAGGAGGTGGCACAGAGTCTTGTTGTGTCTGGTATCTTTAAAAAAATGGGCAACTTCAATTTGGGAGAAGAAAGGAGCTTTGGGAGCAAGGAGAACCATATCTCAGTGCACTGCAAATTATATTTCCCTCTTTTACAATAAATGCAGTTCTGCGTTCACCAAGGTGTGTGAGTTGAAAATGGGGAGGGGACTTTCAGAAAAGAGGCCCCAGACCTTGACCTCACCTCTAGTTCCAGCATCCAGGTTTCAATCCATCCACCCCAAATTCTGATTAAATAATGGCAACAACAAAGCATGTCATTTCTACCAGTGAGCACACCCGTGGGTCTCATGGCATGCTGGGAGATGTAGTCTTTCATGTCTCCAGAGATCTGTTGGAATGAAGATTGCTCTCTCTATCTGTTCTTAGTCATTAGAAAATGCACAAGGGAATACCTCTGAAAAGTTTTTCAGTTAGTTTAGTTTGCATATTCCTTTTTATTGTTACACCATCTCCTTTCTATGTAGCACACCTTAAATCAAACATTTATTAAAATGTAAACATTGATTTGGAAGGCATTCACAGTTACTCAGGAGAGAAATTTACTATAATAACTATTCTGTGTTTGAAAACAATGCACTCCATGGCCCGGTGGATTTTTTACATTAAACCCCCCCACACACAAAATGTAAAGTAAAGGACTGCTGTTTTATTGGCAAATATTCTCTAGAAAATTTCATTTTTCTTATACTTGCATCCCGCATCCAGTCAGAGAACCTGAACGTAACACTTTTAATACCTTTGCCTTTACAGAACATGTCTAGCAACAGAGTTATCCTGGATTTATCTCATCAAAGAGTGACTTACAACCCTTAATTCTGATAATACAAAATAATAAGGGGGTGCGTATTTTTCTTTGAGTGTAACCAGCAAACCAGACAGATCATCAGCAAAAACGTTTATCTTTTATTGACCCTGACAATAAATGCTAAAAGTATCAAAGTACCTAGCATTGCTGTTTAGTAAGTAATAGTTTAAAAAGCAAATCAGGTTTAAGCTGGTTGTCTCACTGCTTTTAGGGCTAATCAAAAAGCCCAGGTTACCCACCAAGAAATCTCACCTATTCTTCTTCCAAGACTTCCATCCAGAGAAATCTAATTTTCTTGTCACAGGAGTGCGTATTTATAGAGAAACACCAATCTCGTCTATCTTGATTGTGATATTATTAGTTAACTTCATAACTAAATTAGATAAGCAAACATAAGCCTTGATTAGCTAACGTAATCCTGTGATATTATCTGGATAACTGATTCTTAACTAAATAAGACATAAACAACATATGAGCTAATCTGTGGGTGCATCTGAGATACATCTGGTAAAGCAAGATAAGAAGGCCAATCTGAGTTTGCAAACTCAGCTAAAAAAGCTTGGGGATATCGTAGCTACTGCTACACAAGCCTCTGGGAGCTTCTTCCTTTCCCAGGGAAGAGAGCCATAAAATGCACAAAGTGTCAGCAAGAGTGGAGACGCCTTTCTGTGAATAGACAACCATTTACTGTACCTGCCAGGAAGGGCAAGATGGATAGCTGTCGTTAAAACATGAGTTGGTATTGAGGCATGGGAGACATACCCTCTTAAATGATTGAGAGAAGGGGGTTCACTTATCTCAGGAAGGAACAGACCACCTACCAGAGAGCCAGTTTGGTGTAGTGGTTAAGTGCGTGGACTCTAATCTGGGAGAACCAGGTTTGATTCCCCACTCCTCCACTTGCACCTGCTGATGTGACCTTGGGTCAGTCACAAGCTCTGGCACAGCTGTCCTTGAAAAAGAGCAGTTTGTGTCAGAGTGCTCTCAGCCCCACCCACCTCACAGGGTGTCTGTTGTGGGGAGGGGAAGGGAAAGGAGTTTGTAAGCCGCTCTGAGACTCCAAGTGAAGGGCGGGGTATAAATCCAATCTCCTCCTCCTCCTCCTACCTTTGGATTGGGTAAGGAACTTCCTAGCAGCTCAGGCAGGAAGGGTTGAAAGGTCCGAACAACCTATCAACATTTTTCAAACATCAGAGATCAAGTTAACACCCTGCCCAAGACATTGAAGGAACATATAGATAATTCCTATGGGGAACAGGCCTTATGATTAAAACCCTTTTGCTCAGACTCAAAAGTAATCAGACGTCTGAAATAAATACTCTCTGCAATCTGCCCCCACCTTTCTTACCCACTTGACTAAGAGCCAACAACAGGAAGCTTAGCAGCATTCTGCCAGTAACTTTGGTTAGGTAACTGTCTTTCGGTAAGGTTTTTTTTAGGAAGCAGGTGCATTAGATGATGAAATCTAACTGGAACGCTTGCTGAAAGAGATATGAGCCCCACAGAAAGTGTGTGAAATAAGGAAAAGAATGTGCAAGAAGTTCTCTTTTGCTCTGAAAACTTTTAGTTTCCTATTGCCTATGTTTAAATTGCTTAAAATGTTTATGACGTATACTCTGCATAACTAGTGTGTATAAAACTCCTCAAAGTCCTTTATTAGGTGTGCAGCCAGTTTTAGAGCTCTTGGGCTCGGCGCACCTTGACGTCAATAAAATTTTATCTCTCCTCTTGCTGCCTGGTAATCTGGAGATTCTTTGGGCACAATCCTTTGTTTTACTCTGTCCTGCTTCAACATGAACCCCCTTGTCCAAGCGAGGTCCTGAGTATTCTCTTTGCCTTCAAGGAACAGGGAAAGGAGGCTGTAAGGCAGGGCAGAGAGCACCAAACCCAGCTCAACCAGGAAGGGTGGGTCCTGATGCAAACTCATTTTCATGCATTAAAGGCAAAAGGCAACAACATATTTATGGCAACTCTTTTCTTTGATCCGTGTCTTTATTGGATGATGGGATTTGGAACAAGAACCGGCACAGTTGTTGGCCAAGAGGAAACAATCAGAAGACATAGACAGGAAGCATTTAATGAAGTTTGAATAATGACTTTGAATCAATGTCAGTTGTACGCTTAGCTCTTATCCCAACCCCTCTTTCTGGTTCTGTTAGTTGCTGGAGGAGTCCTTCAGATTCCCAAGATCAATTGGGGAAGAGTCAGGACCCATCGGGCTCTTTATTCCAAAGCCAACTTCAGCTCCACCAGTGATTAGAAGGTTCAGACCAGTGCAGAAAGTTCCATCAGCTGCAAGGAACAGAATACCCAATGCCACCTCTTCTGGGGTCCCAAAGCGTCCCAATAGCTATAAATGTGCAAGAGAAGAGAGATAAATGTAGAATCCTATACTCAGCTCACACATAAGATAAGATAATGAGTTTCAGAAGCTGACATTTATGTCAGATCTGGCCCTCATAACAAATGAGTTCGACACCGGTGCTCTAGGACTTCTGTTCCCCCTGCCCTGCAGAGCTGCCATTTTCTCCTGCACACTGTCGCCTGGAGAACAGCTGTCATTCTAGGAGAACTTCAGGCCCCACCTTGAGGATGGCAACCCTTGGAAGGAGCCATTCATCAGCACCAGCATCATTCCT
>NW_015162081.1:55091-111165 GCF_001447785.1 Gekko japonicus
AAAAAAAACATGAGAAGTTGGTGAGATAAAGAGAGAGAGAGAGAGAGAGAGAGAGAGAGAGAGAGCGAGCATCATAAACATCAAGAAATATGTCTCCAAGTGAATGAGTGTTGAAGACATGCCTTTCTCATTATTCTGAGAATGATAGCAACTTCCACGATGACCTTGCAATTTGACAGACTATATAAAGTCTTTCTCCCCATGCTCCTGATGATTCATTTCTACGCCCCAGAAAAAACATACCATGGAATGCAGCCTCTGCAGTTGCAGCCCACAGGGAACTAACAGATCATTTGTATAAGGCACAAGAAAAAGCAATAGCAAAAACTCCAGGATTCTGAAAACTTTTTTGGAGTGCCCTCAAGCAGAGGTCATTTCAGGGGGGATCGCGGGGGATCGCAGTTCCCCTGGGTGAGGTACGGGGGCGGGGCACACGACGAAGCCCCGCCCCCTGCTTCCAGCCGCCCCGCTTCCGGCCCTCATTCAGCCAGGAGGAGGCAGGAGAAGAGGGAGGGTAAGTTGCTTCCTCTCTGCCTCTCCCCACCCCTGCCTGCCTGGGGCCAGGGAGGGCCTTCGCGGGGCTTCCTTGCACTCCCGCCGGCCTTGCCTTATGACACACTTCCGGTGATGTCAGGGGGTGTGGCATATGCTAATGAGTTATGCTGATGAGTTCCCCTAGCTCTTTTTCTACGAAACGACCTCCTGCCTCTTTGAAGCTGGATTTCCCCCCCCCCCAGTGTCTTGTTCTTATTTTAGTTAATTGACAAAGCTGTACTTTTCTGCACACCTGGGGGAGACCCGCTAGTATGTAGACACCCTCACCTTGTCTTTCTGTAAGTGCAGGGGTTTGGGTACTTTGGTGGTATCAGATTTACTGATAGACAGTGTTCTATTTAAAGACACTGCCTATGTACATCCTTAAGGCAAAGCAGATTATTCCAGTGGAATGGAAAATAATGGGATTCATTTCCTAAACTCTAATTTCAGAAGGCACCATGTTTTGTACCTAATCTATTCTTTGTGGTTCTCTTCTTATAAGCAACAATATTTGAAAGGGAAGAGAAATTTGTGGACTTTGCATCACTTATACCTTCTCCAGGAAAGTTACCCCAGCCCATTTGTCTGAGTGTTAACCAATTTCTTTCAGTACCAATTACCTGTTATCATTCCTTATGTTTTCCCCTCTATTATCTCTTTATTTATTTTAGCAAAAAACTTTGCCTGTAATTCCTGATGTTGGGCTATGGAGGACCTGTCTTTCATTCCCGAGAGTATTCTGCAAGGGACACTGTGCATTGAGGACGCTGTAATGATAATAATCAATGCTCCCTGTAAGCTGTGGAGTCCTGTGAGCGAAAAATTCTACTTTGTGAGCGACTGGCATTAAAGTTATGAGTGAGCAACTTGGCTACTGCATAAATTAGTTGGCTCTGGAGCCATCCTTCCTGAGCTAAGACAAAAATGTGTGAGCTGGTTGTGTAGCTATACCATCGAGAACATCATCTTGGTTTTATGATTTGGAAGTGAGTAGGGGAGCACCGAAAATGTCTTTTTATTAATCCTATTTAGGTGTTTATCTTGTATTTTTAGTATTTTATACTGTTTTATTGTTATATCTGGTGTTATGCCTCTGTTAGCTGCCCCGAGTCTTCGGGGAGGGCGGGATATAAATCCAAATAACTAACTAACTAACTAACTGTAAGCTAGCTCACACTAACTCAGCTTAGAGGGAACACTGATAATAATCATTTTTACCTGTTGACTCGGACTCCATATTTGCTCTCATCTATGGCCAGGGCTTTGGTCATTGCAATCACAGCACCCTGCAAGATAAATACACAACAAGCAGGGTTGCCAACTGACCAGAAACCGCTTGGTCTCCTCCTCTTATAATATGATGTGCATTAAGAGAAGGTCTTTTAAAAAAATGATATGGGCTCAAATAATGCCTACAAACCAAGTGGCTGCTAAGCTTCTCTTAAAGGGAAAGGGTATTTTTTTCTTAAGTCCTGTTGGCAACCCTGGTGAGGACAGGATGGAGGGTGGTGGGCCAGACCTTCTCATCCTTCAATGTTGACTTTCAGCACCCGAGTCATCACCATCCCCACAAAGACCTGCTCCCTCTAGGTAAGAAAAAACAAATGGGGGGGGGGGAGCTGACGTACCCTTGATATCAAAGTCTGATCTTTAGCCCATGGAACTGGAGCATGAATATTGGGGACCTGAAGGACAGATTTCTTTGGCAGATGGATGAGTTAGAGCAGAAATGTAGAAATCTGGTCCCTTGAAGTTACGGTTGCCATCAAGCTTTTCATAGCACGGGGGGAAATGACATCACCATGTAAATAATCTTCCCATGAAGCCTCGAGTCAAGGGGGAGGGCATTTCATTTTCTCTAGGCAGTTAGCAACCCTACTTGGGGTTCTCGGATATGGGTGAAAGATGCAGAATGTTTTCAGCGTTGAGGCTTAAGTGAGTTTTTTTCAGTCTGATAATGAAAAAAAGCAAATGGACGTTCCAGCAAACCTTTACTGGTTATGGACTGGTCTTAGCCTCACGTATGAGAATTATCAGCTGGCCTGAAAAATACCAGCCCATCCTCCTCTAATGCCTTTAGGAGCACCTTGATTTACAAGATCCCGCAGGTGGAGTTTTTCAAAGCACAGAGAATGGAGACACTATCACTGGTCATCTCCATGCTGTGCAGACCTTCATCTGCCAGCCAAGCTGCTCTAAAAAGCTCGAGCAAAAAACAAGACTAACACCCCAGAGACAAAAAAACCTACCAGTCATTCATGCATGAAACTACAATCTCATTGAAATAAAGGATAATAGCAATCACACATAAATGAACACGAATATTCTAAAGCATTACAAAGGTTCTACAAAACATTACGTACATTTAACACAATATGAACGGCAAACTCTGTAGAGTATAAAGCTGACAAAGACAATGTTGCTGAATAGAATACTATCTAATGATCATGAGTCTTAAAGGAGACACAATGAAGGTGACACATAAGCCACCTCAATTATTCTCTTCTCTGAATCTTAAGAAGGCACAATGAAGGTGTCAGAAATGCCACTACAATTGTTTACCTCTTCACTCAACGGGCGATGCGGTGGATGATATGAGCCGTTTTGGAACAAAACCTTTGTCAAGAGGTATAGTTATCTGGGGGTGTTATATAAACTGATGGTAAGAGACAAGGTGAGGATGATAAGGATCATACAGAATAAATGGGAGGGAGAAGGGTTAATGCATCAGGAAGTGATTAAAGAAATAATGAAGGGTATAAATCAAATCAAAATAGATAGAGATAAAGAATTGGTGAGGAAATTTATATGGAAATGGTATAGAACTCCGGCTCAGATAGTGTATATGATTAAAGGAATGAATCCAAAGTGTTGGCACTGTGGCCAAGAAGTAGGTCTATATGCCTATATGTGGTGGGAATGCAAAGTGGTTAAGGAATTTTGGCAAAAGATTGTAAGGGTTATCTTTGATTTGTTTCAAGTTAATATAGAGATTAATAGGGACTTGCTTATTTCTGGAATATTGGGAAATAAAAAGTGGAAAGAAATAAACGGGAGTTATATAAAATTATGGTTTTAGCTGGGATGGCTGTAATAGCATTGGGATGGAGGGATAGGCACAAATGGACAATGGAAAAATGGAATAATTATGTCTTTGAACGTGTTCAATCAGATATATTCGCACAGATAATCACTGAAGAGACATGGGAGGAGAAATGTCAAAAGATTACAAATAAATGGGTGGGATATAAGGAATGGGTGGAAAGGGGGGAAGCCAATCCAAATATCCAAATACGAATGAAGAATCTGTGCACATGGTTAAAAATATGAAGATACTATAGGGGGGGAGCGGGGTAAAATGATTGTACAATGATTTAATGTAAGATTATGTATATAAGCTTCAATAATTAAAAAAAGAGGTATATTGATCTTCTTCCAAAAACAGTAAAATTCAAAGGTGCAATGACCATAATGGGAACAGAGAGAGAGCCCAGTAGCCTGAAGACGTCTGAGTCACAATGGAACACAAGGTACAGAGCATCTGACCCCTTCATTGTCTTTGTCAGCTTTATACTCTACAGAGTTTGCCGTTCATATTGTGTTAAATGTACGTAATGTTTTGTAGAACCTTTGTAATGCTTTAGAATATTCGTGTTCATTTATGTGTGATTGCTATTATCCTTTATTTCAATGAGATTGTAGTTTCATGCATGAATGACTGGTAGGTTTTTTTGTCTCTGGGGTGTTAGTCTTGTTTTTTGCTCGAGCTTTTTAGAGCAGCTTGGCTGGCAGATGAAGGTCTGCACAGCATGGAGATGACCAGTGATAGTGTCTCCATTCTCTGTGCTTTGAAAAACTCCACCTGCGGGATCTTGTAAATCAAGGTGCTCCTAAAGGCATTAGAGGAGGATGGGCTGGTATTTTTCAGGCCAGCTGATAATTCTCATACGTGAGGCTAAGACCAGTAAGAAAAAGTCAAAAGCTGTCCTATGCAGCCACAGACAGACCATTACATTAATCCACGTAGTTTGGAACTGTCCACTGGCAGAGACCCTCCCTGGTAAGACTACCAGAAACCCTTGCAACTGGGGATGGCGGGGATGAATCCTTAGGGGACAGAGCAGGCCGTCCACTGTGGAGCCAGGGACCTTCCTCATCACGTTCATTCGGGCAGCGGATGACTGAAGGACCCAGGAAAAGCCCTGCAGCACCTCTAGGACATATACCATCCCAGGGTTTTTTTCCTTCTTGACTTTCCACTCTGGAAGATGCCAGCTGCCCTCAGGAATAGGGAATCAGCTTATATATTAGCACTCACCTTGGATAATAACAAATAGCTCACAACATTGAGTTCCATGAGGTTTTCAAAGTCTTGGGCAGTGATGTCATCTGACGATTCTAAATAAGCTGTTTGCAAGAGGATATAAAAGGGAAAGGGGGTTTCACGGAGGCAAGAGCTGCAAAGAGAGAGAGAGAGAGAGAACAGAGCCACGCCCACCACAATGTGCTGATGGATTTCATTTTTGCTTCCCCCCTTTAAAGTAATACTTATTTGAGTAAAATCACAAGACAAACATAATAATCAGATCCTATGGATGTAAGAGTAGCTCTCTTGGATTCGACCGGTAGTCCAGCAGACCCTGTAACTCTGTGGAAGACCCCCTACTCCAGAAGGCCAAAATCTTTCCCTGCTTCTGCACTTGGGTTGCCAACCAGGCTACAGAAATCAGGTCCCCTGGGGAAAATGGCTGCTTTGGAAAAAGAAGAAGAGTTGGGTTTTAAACTCTGCTTTTCTCTACCCTAAGGAGCCTCAGAGTGACTTACTATCACCTTCCTTTCTTCTCCCCACAACAGACACCCTGTGAGGTAGGTGAGGCTGCTTTCCCCAAGTCCACCTCCCCTGGCCCCACCCCTAAATCTCCAAGAATTCCCCAGCCCAGAGTTGGCAACCCTATACTGCTCTCCAATCGCTGGTCTTCAGAGAGTTACAGGATCTGAATACGGAGGTGTCATTTACCATTGTAGCTCATCGGCATTGATGGACCTGTCCTCCATGAATCTGTGTGCTGAGTAAAAATTAGCAGAGCATTTGTGTAACAGCAAAAACTAAAGTAAATGCAGAGACCTATGCGTTTAGTTCTAAGAAAATGTTACTACATAAAATCAGGGAAGGGTGTCATGGGAAATAAAAGAATATAAAGAACAGTCTATCTAACTATCTAATCTACACCATCTTGTCTACATCGTGGTGTCTTCTCTAACAACAACTCAAGAACAAAGGGAGGAAGACTCACCATCCCCAAACTCCCCCGCCTGTGTACGAGCCAGATAGCAGGTAAAGGTAAAGGTTCCCTTGCTCGAAAGCCAGTCGAATCCGACTCTAGGGTTGTGGTGCTCATCTCCGTTTCAAAGCCGAAGAGCCAGTGCTGTCCGAAGACGTTTCCGTGGTCATGTGGCCGGCATGACTAAACACCGAGATGCACGGAACGCTGTTCCCTTCCCACCGAAGTGGTACCTATTTATCTACTTGCAATTTCTTGCTTTTGAACTGCTAGGTTGGCTGGAGCTGGAACTAGAGATGGGAGCTCACTCTGTCATGCGGCACCTGGGTCTTGAACTGCTGAACTACTGACTTTCCACAGCCTGCAGTTCAGCATCTTAACCACTTGAGCCACCGCAGCGCCTTAGATAGCAGGTACGTACCACTAAAATATTGATCAGCCAATAGCCAGGCTGAAGGTCACCTCATTATGAATGGACCTTTCCCTTGTCACTTGCAGAAAAAACCAACCGCTTCCAATTAAAGTAGAGGCCATCACTACATCTTCAAACAGTAGAGGCCACCAGTCGATTCATCTTTAAATGAAGAGGTACTTCCTTCAGAAACTATTAGTGTGAGAGACACAGGGCCTCGGGGAGGCGAGTCCCAAGAGCTTCATCTAAATATGCTGTGTCACTAAAGTAAAGGTAAAGGTTCCCTTGCTCGAAAGCCAGTCGAATCCGACTCTAGGCTACTGTAATTTCTTTAGTTGCTTTGCAAACAGCTGCTTGCGAAGCTATAGTTCCTCAAACACTTTATTGGACAAGCCCATTTTGGCTTTTGAATAAACAAGGAACGCCCTCACACCCAGACACATCCCTCCCAGGGAGTCTTCCCAGGACCCCAAATTGGTCTGAAAATCACTCACCATTTCCAGCATTGTTCACCAGGCAGTCCAGGCATCCGAAACGTTCTACAGTGGTCCGAATCAACCTCTGCAGGAACAGGGATGAAGAGAGCTCAAAGGCAAGGCAAGGATACCAGCAGCATGGAGAGCCCTGCAGTCCCAGAGCTGCAAGCGGCCATCGGTAGGTAGAACTACCATGGGCGGCACCTGTTCCAGGTGTTCGGTGCAAGCGCAGGAGACAGAGAAGGATGGGTAGCAAAGGAGCCATATGTGAGGTGAGGGACAATGTCACATCCTGCTGGAGGAGAGAGTGCAAGCTCCAGCCAAAGAGGACTGTAGGGAGAGTACCTCCTTTCTAAAAGGGCTTCTCTTTGTCTCTCAGCAGAACACTATTCTGAGATTTTCCTCCTAGAACAATCTGGAGCTCTCTGTCTTTCACCTGGTATGGCAACTAAGGGTCCGGTCACACGCAGAATTAGCCACGCGATAGGGACGCAGATTTTAAGTGTACAATCACACGAAAACATCTGGCAAGTGTCCCGCACCTGTTGGCAACCCATATCGCCCCGCTGAAGATGCGGAGTAAAAAGATACCTGGGAAAGCTCAGTATTTTCCAGAAAATGCGCAGCGCAGGCGGGCATCTGATCGCGGAAGTGCTGGTATCCCGTCACATCCGGCACCCATCTGCGTCCCACTGGATTTTTTTTACGCCTCCATGGTATGCGTGCAAATGCGGAACTGTGCATGCACACAAATGCATTTCTGCTGAACTGCCTTGCCCTTCTTTGCCACACCTCACCATCAACGTGTGATCGACAGCTGATGGCCTGAGCACGGACCCTCGGAGGAACGTCTGATCGACCTACTGCGCTTCATTTTGCTCCAGAGCAAAATGTCTCACTACCCCCCCCCCGGATTATCTCGCTTGTGTGACCAGGGCCTAGGTTTATCTCTTCAGTTTCCTATCCAGTTTGTTAGTTCCACAAATAAATCTTTCTTTGCTCTTAATCAGATCAGCGTTGTGACTGCTGCATAGGCTTTCTGCTATAACACTTCCAGCCTTACTGGACTCAGAGTCAAGGAGGCAAGGTCTGTGGTCAGCTTCTGAGCCCTTCCCATTGTCGGGCTCCACAAAACACTTGCACCAGCCATGCAGAGGGAAAGCTATGGCACTGAGGACTAGAACCTTGAAGCTGATGGAGCAATCACATGGAATCCCGGGCAAAGGCTTAAGCAGCGGAGAGATAAGTGCCTTCACAGATGACAAACATGTTTGGAGTTTATGAAAAAGGAACATTAATCAAGAGGAGAGGCCCGGAACTAGAACAGTGTCATGAGCATTCAGACACCTGAGAATTAGAATACGGAGAATGGTTTTAGCAGTGGGTACAGAGACAGTGGGACAATGGGAGCTGCGGTGGCTCAAGTGGTTAAGACGCTGAACTGTAGGCTGTGGAAGGTCGGTAGTTCAGCTGTTCGAGACCCGAGTGCGCCACATGACAGAGTGAGCTCCTGTCTCTAGTTCCAGCTCCTGCCAACCTAGCCGTTCGAAGAAATTGCAAGTAGATAAATAGGTACCACTTCGGTGGGAAGGTAACAGCGTTCCGTGCGCCTTGATGTTTAGTCATGCCGGCCACATGACCATGGAAATGTCTTCAGACAGCGCTGGCTCTTCGGCTTTGAAATGGAGATGAGCACCACAACCCTAGGGTCGGATTCGACTGGCTTTCGAGCAAGGGAACCTTTACCTTACAGAGACAATGAGGTACCATGAGGAGACCCCTTGAAGGCAGCGTCATGCTGCATCCAGACAAATGTCTTTCCTTTAAGTTTTAAAATGCAGTTCTGGCTGTAGCCACTAGGGATGCAGGGAAGTTTGAGCACAGCAAAAAGCACTAGAGGATTGGCTATACTTCCTTTTCTCCAAGACTGAAGCAAACTTGCTTAACAGATCGTACAACTGAGCCAGCACCCTGATAGCTGCTACAGTCATTGCCAGCCTGTGGGTCATTTCCTCCAGTAGCCTAACCACTCTCTCTTTCTTTCCTTGCACCCAGCTCAGCCAGGCCTTGCAAAGCAGCAGGATAAAACAACCTTTCCCTCTCTTAATTTCACTCCCTCTTTTCCACACATTTCCCATTCATTTCTGTCTCCCTTCACCATTTTTTCCATGTGCCCCTCACCCCTTTATTTTCACTTATACTGCGCTTCATTTTGCTCCGGAGCAAAAAATCTCACTACCCCCCTGGATTATCTCACTCGTGTGACCAGGGCCTAGGTTTATCTCTTCAGTTTCCTATCCAGTTTGCTCTTAATCAGATCAGCGTTGAAATTGCAAGTAGATAAATAGGTACCACTTAGGTGGGAAGGTAACAGCGTTCCGTGCGCCTCGGTGTTTAGTCATGCCGGCCACATGACCACGGAAACGTCTTCGGACAGCGCTGGCTCTTCGGCTTTGAAATGGAGATGAGCACCGCAACCCTAGAGTCGGATTCGACTGGCTTTCGAGCAAGGGAACCTTTACCTTTACAGAGACAATGAGGTACCATGGCCGAGGCCCTTTAAGGAGACCCCTTGAAGGCAGCGTCATGCTGCATCCAGACAAATGTCTTTCCTTTAATTTTTAAAATGCAGTTCTGGCTGTAGCCACTAGGGATGCAGGGAAGTTTGAGCACAGCAAAAAGCACTAGAGGATTGGCTATACTTCCTTTTCTCCAAGACTGAAGCAAACTTGCTTAACAGATCGTACAACTGAGCCAGCACCCTGATAGCTGCTACAGTCATTGCCAGCCTGTGGGTCATTTCCTCCAGTAGCCTAACCACTCTCTCTTTCTTTCCTTGCACCCAGCTCAGCCAGGCCTTGCAAAGCAGCAGGATAAAACAACCTTTCCCTCTCTTAATTTCACTCCCCCTTTTCCACACATTTCCCATTCATTTCTGTCTCCCTTCACCATTTTTTCCATGTGCCCCTCACCCCTTTATTTTCACTTTTATTTATTTATTGGTCTCAAGACATTTTCAACCCTATCCAGCTTGGTGACAGAATATATTTAAGAGTGGTATTGTAGCAAACCTTTGTTAGTATTATAGAACAGAAGGCACTGGGTTTTCTGGGCACTGTACACTGCACTGGTTCAGCTGGGCTTCCAACCCAACCCCCGCCCCACTTGGACTGTGATTCTGTGCTTGCCATCAACTGGCATCGCCACAATGGCATTAGGTTTGCTGGGCACTGTACATTGCACTGGTTCTGCTGGGCTTGCATACCCCCCCCCCCAAGTTTGTACTGTGGAGAGTCTCTGGTTTGACTTCAGTCCTTTGGAAAGAATGGAGGATGGGGGCACCTCTTTGGAGGGGGGTTGTATGTTTCTTAACATCCAGTCTAGTGAAGCCTGCAATCACTATTTTGTGATGCTTTGGCTAGTGTTAGTAAAAGTTACTACAAAGGCAGACGCCTAGCTCTCAAAAATGCCTTGTCGATGTTTGGGATGGTCAGCCCTTGGCCTTCAAGATGGAGAACAGAAGACCTCCCAAGTGCCTGCTCAGAACACAAGTGGGGTGATGGTTTTTTATTTTTTTTCCCCCTGTCAAGTCACCACTGACTTATGGAGACCCTGTAGGACTTTCAAGGCAAGAGATGTTTGGAGGTGGTTTGCCATTGCCGGCCTCCACATCGGCTGCCTCCCCTGCTTAGCTCCTGAGATCTGATGAGATCAGACTGTCCTGGGGATATCCAGGTCAGGGCCAGTCTGAGAGTAATGTGACTGGCCCAAGGACACCCAGCAAGCTTCCACGGCATGAGGGGAGATTCGAACCTGGATTTCCCGGATCCTACTCTAGCACTTCAACCACTGCACCATCCTGGCTCTTGTGACAGAATAGTGTGTTGAAAGTAGATATATATTTTTTTTCTGGCATTTTTATATATACAAAGTTAAATAAAAGACATTTTTCACTTTCTGCATTTCTTTTCTGGCCACTGAAACAAAGTTTGGGTTCAGTGGCACCTTGAGGAGGACCAAACTTTGTTCCGCTGCTTCAGACCAATGCGGCTATTATGATCATTATTCATTTTACTTTATGATTATTACTGAAAATCCTGTTGTCATATAGAGGAGGGGCTCCGACCTGGAGGGCGCCAGCCAAGCCTCTGCGCATCAGATCTCGGCAGCTAAGCAAGGCCGACACAGAGGCAGGCGGTGGCAAAAACCCCCTCTGAGCGTCTCTTGCCTTGAAAACTCTACGGGATCAGCGTAAGTCAGCCATGACTTGATGGCAACAAAATAAATAAATAAAAGAGGAGGGGTTTTTAAAAAATTATCCGCCCTGGGCACCAAATAGTCTTGGTATGCCAGGATACAGAAATGAAAGAACATTTTGTGGAGATGCTGAAGAAGAACCCCCCAAAGAAGCATCACTTTGCACCCGGTTTTAGACTACCTTGATGTCTGACTCCTTGCGAATGTCACAGACCTGGTAGCAGGCTTGGCCTGGGCCCCCAGAAGCCTGCAGGTCCCTCTGAATCGCTCGCCCCTATTCCGCTGCAAGGGGGGAGAACAGAACAGTTGCCAGCAGGAGAAACCTTCCAACCCTGCCTTTTTTGTGCAGCCTCTGCCATCTTATCCCTCCCTCTTCCTTTCCAGCTGTGCCTGAGCTCTAAGTACACACGAGCTTGTTTGCCTTAATGCATTGAAGACTGTTGCTCTTCTCTCTTGGTGGTTTTCTCCATTTGGAGAATGGCTGGCTAAAAGGGCTGCAAAATAAGTCCCACGGGCCAGATAACGCGGGGGTGAGGCGTGGCTGTTTGCTTTAGCTCGATCACACAGTGCTTTAGCTCGATCACACAGTCTCCCAAGTCTTTGCGCTGTGGCAGGAAGCTTGCGATCACACGGCGATGCCAGAACTGGCAAAGAAGCTGCGCGGCAAGCGTTCCGTGTTTATGCGCACGCGCAGTTCCGCAGAACAACACTGCTTCCAATTCAGTGTTTGTGCGCATGCGCTTAGGGAAACCATCTGGTTTGTGACAGGACTTGGACGGGCACCAAAAGCCATGGGATACTAGCGTTCCCGCGCTCAGACGCCCACCCCTGCCACACGTTTTCTGGATACTACTGCACTTTCTGAGGTATTTTTTTACTACGCATCTTCGGCGGGATGCCACGGGTTGGCTACGGGTGCACTACGCTTCCCAGATGTTGCGGTGTGAGCAGAAGATGGGAAATGCCACTTTGACCACAGTCTTCTCATTCCCATTTACTTTCACCTCCAACTCTACTTCTCTAAACCTCATCTTTTCTTTATCTTTGCTGACCTGAGATACTGCCAACAGGGAGGTAAGGGGCTGGATCCTGGGATCCTATCACTCCTGGGCCAGGGGTTGTGCACTGCTCACCCATCTGCTACTGGGGACAGTCAACGCAGAGTTTTGGATCTCTCTTTCAAGGCTGTCAGTGTCCTGGAGACGGAGTCACTGAAGGGCCACCTTCTCCCATATTGCCTGCCCAAAAGACTTCTTTTTACCTCAGCTTTTAATTAAGGGAATTACCCTTTTGCAATTGTTTTTACAGCCTGCTTCTAGCCTGAGACCTGTTCTATGAAAATCATTTTAGGCTGCTAAATGTTTTGTTTTTGTCATCCTCTGGCTTGGGCTTTTAATCTTTTTTTTAATTCACAATTTTAATGCCGTGCTATACTTTTATGAAGTAGAAGTTTGTAAGCTGCCTCAAGAAGGTTCTCTGTGGAGGTGGCATATACCTTTTTTAAACAATCAAGGGGATGCTGTTGGGGTGGGTTGGGGGAAAGGGCTCTGGACTCACCTCCGCAGGCTCGTGAACAGAAGACCACATTGGCTCCCTGGCGAACTGGAGGGCGAGGAGAGAAATGAATGCGAAATAAAACTCAGAGGCTTGGCACCCGCAGAGAGGCGCACCACAAGGTTTATTGACTGGTTTAAAAAGCTCACTTCCTTTCCCCCCATTTTGGTCTCCAAACCCTTCCAAAAAACCCCCACAAACACTTCAAGGGGAAAACCCCCCCAATTCTTTTCAGTCTCAGGAGGGGCAGCGTTCTGCAGGCAGATCTTCTCACAAAGCACAGACCATCAGACTGTCTGTGATGATGAGAACAGAACCCCCCTCCCACAAGCCCTTCAGGAAGATAAGTTTCAGGTGGGTGGCTGTGTTGGTCTGCAGGAGAAGAGCAAGATTTTAGCCAAGTAGCACCTTAAGGTAAAGGTAAAGGTTCCCTTGCTCGAAAGCCACTCGAATCCGACTCTAGGGTTGCAGTGCTCATCTCCGTTTCAAAGCCGAAGAGCCAGCGCTGTCCGAAGACATTTCCGTGGTCATGTGGCCGGCATGACTAAACACCAAGGCGCACGGAACGCTGTGACCTTCTCACCGAAGTGGTACCTAGTTATCTACTTGCAATTTCTTGCTTTCGAACTGCTAGGTTGGCAGGAGCTGGAACTAGAGAGGGGAGCTCACTCCGTCACGCGGCACACTCGGGTCTCGAACTGCTGAACTACCGACCTTCCACAGCCTGCAGTTCAGCGACTTAACCACTTGAGCCCCTGCAGCTCCTAAAGTAGCACCTTACTGAGCACTTTATGTAATTTTCATATTTATTCAATTTTATCTTGCTTTATTTGGTTTTATGTACTGGCACATGGTGCCATTGTTTGTTAGCCGCTGTGAGCCAATTCGTGGGGAGGGCGGGGTAGAAATTTAAATAAATAAAAATAAAATAAACAAACAAGATTTCTAGGGATCGAGAGGTATTTGGCTGCAATCACACTGGCTAAATAATCCACTTTCAATCTTCCTAAGCCTTCCTGGAAGGCTCGACCCCAGCCCCTGTTGGCAGGAATTGCCCCCTCCTCTATACCCACGTCTCTCCATTCTCACCGAATTCTCTCACAGTGGCCAGACCGATGCCTGAGGTGCCACCAGTCACGATCACCACCTTGCCCGGGTAACGCAGTAAAGCGTCCATGCCTGCTGTTTGCCTCCGTTAGTCGTAGTGACTAAAATCCACATTGAGTTTGGAAATATATATATACTGCTGGGTGGAGATACGGAACTGCTGAATTTGGGAATATAAACTGCTGGGTGGAGCAACACAACTGCTGAACTTGCATGTTGGGAGGGGGGGTATGTAGTTAGTTTGTTGACTGTCACCGTGGCAGGTTGTGGAGCATGAGGGCTGCTGGTCATTGTTGAAGTGGGAGAAGAAGACGGGGGAGGCTTTCTAGAAGCTTCTGTGTTTTATCCAACTTCCAGCTTTGTTCCTGGAAGGCCTGAGCTGAAGAAGCAGGAGGCAGGAGCTGTGAGGAAAGCGGCTCCCACTGGATTCCTAGTCGGGATCTTTCTGCTAAGGCCGCTCTTCTTTCCCATCGCTCAGTGAATTTCCTCTATGGTGGGTCCTCCCTCCCATCCTCTCTTTACTAAAATCACTCCCTTTAAAAAATACTCTGCCCACATGGCAGGGGTCATTTTGTAGAAAAAGAGCTAGGGGTACTCATTAGCATAACTAATTAGCATATGCCACACCCCCTGACATCAGAGGCGGGGAGGAAGCAACTTACCCTCCCTCTTCTCCTGCCTCCTCCTGGCTGAATGAGGGCTGGAAGCGGGGTGGCCAGAAGCAAGGGCCGGGGCTTCGTCGTGTGCCCCGCCCCCTGCACCTCACCCGGGGGAACGGCGACCCCCCGCGACCCCCCCGAATTGACCTTTGCCACATGGTATCTTTCCATTCCACCTAATTTATTTTCGTGTCAGCTCTCCCTCCTGCCTCTGGTGGCTGAAATCTCTTCCTGGGGAAGATGGTGGCCCTCAGAACTTCACTTCACCTTTGACACCTGGATTGGAGGAACTGTGGCTAAAGTAGCCGGCCCCATGTTGGGAACTACCTGGATATTTTGGGGATGGAGCCTGAGGAGAACAGGGTTGGGGAGGGGAGGGAATTCGATGGGGTATAATGCCACAGAGTCCACCTTCCAAAGCGGCCATTTTCTCCAGGTGAACTGACCTCTGTTGCCTGGAGATCAGTTGTAATAGCGGGAGATTCCAGCCACCACCTGGAAGTTGGCAACCTTAACTGTGGCTGAACCAGATTCCGCAACAAAACAGCGTTGCCAGGACATTGCCTACAAGTAGAGTTGCCAACCTCCAGGTGGGGCATGGAGAGCTCCTGGAATTGCGATTAGTCTCTGGACTATAGAGATCAGTTCCTCGGAAGGAAATGGCTGCTTGGAGAGAGGACTCTATGGCATGACAATCATGGCTCTCCCCTCCCCAAACTCCACCCTCTCCAAATTCCATGCTCCCAAATCTCCAGGAATTTCCTAACCTGGAGTTGGTAGGGTTGCCAAGTCAATTTTTCTTACCGTCACCGGAAGTGACACACGACGTTGATCACGTTGAAGGCATGGCCCCGATCGTCAGAGGGAAAACCAGAGTTTTCCCTCCAACGACTGGGGCCACGCCCCCAACGTGATTGATGTGGTTGCGTCACCCCCACTTGGCAGCCCTAGGAGTTGGCAACCCTACCTCCAGGACTGCAAGGGCTACCTTCTGGCGTATCAGATTTTGCCAGAGGACAGTGCTTTCAAAACCCAAGATGTCAGCATAGAGCTGCACTGTTAAGGAACAGTGAGTCAGGCCATGACTTGTTAGGCCAATAATGATCTTTGAACTCTGGGCCTGTGGTTTGGGAAAGGGGGGATGGAAAGTTCCCTCTCTTACAATAAATACAGTTGTTTAGCTTTGACCTAAATATGTGTGTGTGTGGGGGGGGGGTTAAGAAAAGAGGCCCAGGGACCTTGAACTCATCTGTAGTTCCAACCCCCAGGTTACATCCATCTGATCTTTTGATTAAATAATGGCAATAGCTAAACATGTGCTTCCCCTCGTGAGCACACCATGGGAGATACTGGACGTGTCGTCCTTCATCCCTCCAGAGATCTACTGGAATGCCTATGCTCTTTCCATGGCACAGCAGCCCACTCTTCGTTCCTGCACACCTTTTAGAAGCTAGCCATCTTTTACTTGCTCTGTCCATCTTTCCACAGTAATTAGGAAATGCAGAAGGGAAGACCCCTGACAAGTTTATCATAGTAGCTTGTTCCCTGTGTTTGAAAACAGTCAACTCCATGTCTCTGCAGAATTTTTAAATTGCTTCCCACAAATGCAAAATGCTAAAATAAAGAGAAGAAAGGGGGGGCTGTTTTATTGGTGAATATTCTTTAGGAAACTTCATGAAAGAGAATTGGTGAGCAGCATTAAGTGATTTTGGAGCAACCCCTTGGGTTTTTTTGTCATGATATCATATTATGCAGTGATCACTACTTTTTCTTACGCTTGAAATGTTTTGGCTGACAAACAGTGACACATGGGTATCAAAGTGCCTGGTTCAAAATAAGATGTGGCTGGGAGGAAGTTTATTATGGCCGGGTGTTTTTTGTGTACTTGCGTTCTCCAGTAATTCTGTCACATGGCCTTTCTACATGTTTCCTGCTCCATAAAACACACCTCTAGCTTTTTCTCTCTTATTCCTCTCTTATTCCTCTCTTTTCCGCAATAAATAGATTATTTAAACTCTTACCATGATATAGTTTCTTGAGATGTGTTGCATTTAAACTCCGCCCTCCTACTCCTTCCCTTTTGACACTTTCCTATTTAAAAAGTTCTGCTTTCCGGATCGAAACCACCTGCCTTCCTTCAGTTACCCTCGACTATGGAAATATTGTACAGTCATCTCCCTTTCTTTACTTCCTTTCCATTCTTCTCTTCAAACATTTCCCTCCTTCCTTTAGTTTTGTTTCCACACATCTTTACCTATTCATATCTATTTAATTTATAGACTGCTATTAATGCCTCATGTCTTAAATAGAAGTTAATTTGACCAGTCCCCACTGGTTACTGTTCTCAACTGGTTGGGGAGGTCTGTCTGAACACTACTTTGCATAGAGATTTCTCTCACCTCTTTTTATGTTTTATCTTTACCACACTTCTTTCCCTTTATGAATCTTCTGTATTGGTACTGGTATTTTTCTGTTTAACTAACAACATACATTCAAACTGTCTTCTTGGCCTGTTGTGGAAACATGGATGAGCTTACCCCATACTCAGTTTACTTCCACACACTTAAATGTCGGTCTTTATTGAATGAAGCTCAGTAATTGAACTTAGATTCCTCACTCCATCTTGTCAGTGGGTTCGCTAAGAGATGATAGGTGAATATAGTTTCAATTCATTTCCTTCCCTTTAATTTAATTTCTCCTATTTTTAAAAGTAAATGATTCAGTGTCCCTTTACTTCTGTGCAGACTAGCAGCGGGAGTACAAAATAAACTTCACCGTGGTGAGAAAATGTAGAAGGGGCAAGATTTTCAAACGTATTCCAAGTCTCAAAAATGGGAAATGCTACACTTTAATTGTGCATTCAATGAACTGTATAAATTACACAAAGGAAGGTGGTGCTCCAGGACTGGAATAGACCCTGTAATCTTTATTTAAAAAACACACCCTTTCCTTCTGGTCACCTTATAGGTTCCTTTTGCATGAGGAGAGTCTCTGTTCTTTCCCTCCTAAATGCATGCTAGACTTCTTGCCTGCCCGTCATTCCCTCACCCCCTTCCCCCAGCAGGTCCCATTTAGTGTCTGAGAAAAATAATCGTGTATTGCTGTAGTGTTTTAATGCTATAGCGATATACTTACTACTGACAATGTTTAAAAAGACCTGGTAAAAGTCTTCCAGCAGTCCTTTTGGGGAATGGCACTGGATGTGGAGAAAGGAGATGCAGAGATCTGCACCTTTCCTTGACTGTCCTGAGGAAGCAGATGTGAAATGGAGCAATACCATATTTATTGAGAAAGTCTTTTCCAGCACTGAAACACAGCAGCTTCTGACCATAGGAACACTGCTAATATGCCAACACGTCATGAGTGGACTGGGAGACTGGAACAGCCATGTAAGTAAAGAACAAAAGAACATAAGAGAAACCATGTTGGATCAGGCCAGTGGCCCAACTAGGGTTGCCAAGTGAGAATTGAGCCGCAGCGGGGGACTCCCGGCTCACAGCTGGAGCATGCGCGCACACCGCATCCACATCACTCGGAAGTGACTGGGGCATGGCGGGCACGCTGGGGGTGGGGCCATGACCATCCAAGGGAAAACCATTGAGTTTTCCCTCGGATGACCGTGGCCCCGCCCCCAGCGTGCCCAGCGTGGTTGCGTCACTTCTGGGTGACGCACACATCGGGGTGGAGTTCTCCCCGGAGCCCGATCCGCTGGCGGTGGGGAACGGGCCTCTGGGGCGAGGTCCCCCCCCCCCCGGGGGGCCTTGGCAAGCCTAGGCCCAACCCATCCAACACTTTGTGTGACACAGTGGCCAAAACCATGGTCCCATCATGAGGTCCACCAGAGGGGTCAGAACTCCAAAAGCCCTCCCACTGTTGCTCCCCAAGCACCAACAAATACAGACCATGACTGCCTCAGACATAGTGTTCCATCGATACCTTGTGGCTAATAGCCACTGATGGACCTCTGCTCCCTATGTTTATCCAGTCCCTTCTTGAAACTGTCTATGCTTGCAGCCACCTCCACTTCCTGCGGCAGTGAATATTTATTTATTTATTTATTTATTATTCAAATTTATACCCCGCCCTCCCCCGTAGGGCTCAGGGCGGCTTACAGGGCAAGATAGTCTTGCGTCAATAAAACCACAATACAAATACAGTATATCTTCATTATAAAACATTTTATACAATTAAAACCCATCCTATCTCACAATAAAGTGCTCGGTAATGACTAAACTCCAAACCCAAGATGGCGGGACAGTTTCAACAGTTTTTGGCCGACAGACTATGATATCATGATATTTCCAAGGATCTTCTCAGGGCCTCTTCAACTCCCCTCCAAGATGGTAACATAATAGGGGGGGGCAGCGGCCCCTACTCGAAAGCCTGGTGGAAGAGCTCCGTCTTGCAGGCCCTGCGGAACTGCATCAAATCCCGCAGGGCCCGGATCTCCCCCGGGAGCTCATTCCACCAGGTAGGGGCCGCTACCGAAAAGGCCCTGGCCCTTGTGGCGGCCAATCTTGCATCCCTGGGGCCCGGGATGGTTAACAGATTTTGGGCCCCAGACCGCAGTGCTCTTGGGGGAATATACGGGGAAAGGCGGTCCCTCAGGTAGGTTGGACCCAGACCATATAGGTTGGACCCAGACCATATATGAATCCCATGTGTTAATTGGTTTTTAGGAAAGGGTGCCTTAGTGGCCCCTCCTGTAACTCCAGAGTAGGGATCCTGGAGCCAAGGTTGGCAAAGTAACCAGCCACGTCCCCTCTACATTTCCTCTATCTGTCAAGCTCCCCCTTCGTCAGTTTCACCTCTTTTCACTGCTTGCCAATCTGTACCCTCTGAGGTTCCCCTTCCGTACACTCATCTTTGTCTCCTTCCCTCCCACCCGGTCTCTCTCTGTACACGCATCCGTACCCCCTGTGAACTGCTGCCCTGGCAAATTCCTAGCCCTGGGAGGGCTGCCATAACCATTTTTTTTCCTGATATAATATTGTCAGCTTATTTGTACCCAAAAGGATATTTCACTGTTATATTGCAAAGTAAAACTCTTCCCCCGTTTCCATCTTCTCCATACATAAAGTTGATTCTTTAAATGTCCTTGGGGGTGTCTCATTCAAACATGCTTTTATTCCATAGAATCAAAGATCCCAAACAGGAGTCAGGTGAAGGCACACGCCTTATCGTGTGATAAGAGTGCCACCACTAAAAAGGCCTTCTGGGCATTTGAGACCCGCTTCCTCCTTCTTGGCAGCCAGTGCTTCAAAGGAAGGGCTTTATTAAACAGCCTTAGAGGAGAGGCAGGTTTGTGGTCTAGGGGGAGGTGGTTCTTCAGACGCTCCACTTCGTTAGGCTATAAGATTTTGTTGTCTGGGATTTGTCATAGGTTGTTTTGTTGCTCTAGAACAAACATTGAAGTAATTTAAATAATGTGACTCGATAAGCATGACAACTTTGTAAACTCAAGAAGTCCTTTGAAGTGCTGCTCATTTTGTCCCATTGATGATGTGAAGGGCAGATAGGACATATCTTGAGAGATTAAAGCCACTCGAAGAGGCCTCTGCCTCCTGCTCCGGGGCTTTTATGACTTTGCACCCAGCAGGATGGCACATGAGAGGAGAGCGCCTGATGTGGCAAAACACCTTCAGCTGCTCCTCCCCACAGCATTCAGAGTCTGTTGCATGGTTGTGTCCCACATTCTTCCTTCACATCTGCTTAGGGGTGCCAACCTCCAGGTGGGAGCTGACAATCTCCTGCTATTACAACTGATCTCCAGGCAATAGAGATCAGTTCAAGCAGAGAAAATGGCTGCCTTCATAGGTGGACTCTATGGCATTGTACTCCATGGAAGCTCCTCCCTCGTCTCCCCAAACTCCGCCCTTTGCAGGCTCCACCCCCAAATCTCCAGGTATTTCCCAGTCAAGATCCGGCAACAGTACGATCTGCTCCATAAATGTGGACCTTTTCAGACCTTTGTGCCTTTTTAATTCTTGTTTCTGTAAACCTTCGGCAAGATTTTACAGTATCACTTCACTTCTGTCAGAAAGCCGATGGGATAGATGCCGGTGGACTCCTGGTTTACTTTGCCACTACAGATGAACCCAGCTACCCATCTGAACTGAGAAGCACCCCCTCCTTTCGCTGAACCTCCTAGAGAGCATTAATCAGTACCATCTGGGAATGGGGACTGAAAATTTCCAGCTGACCACGGAGTACATTGTTTTTAACACAGGGAATACAGCATGCTTTTATCCTAGGGAATTGTATGCCTCATCCTAAAAAAGAACTCATATTTTTAAACATTCAGTTTAATTAATCCCCAATAGGAAGTGGAAAGGCAGTGAAAATAGGGTTTTCACAGCGGGAGACATGCAAAGGAGGTTTGCCATAGCCTGCGTCTGCGTCACACCTTTGGTATTCCTTGGAGGTCACCCATCCAAACACTAGCCAGGGCCAACCCTGATTAGCTTCTAGATCTGACAGTTTCAGACTAGCCTGGGCTATCTAGGTCAGGGTCCCCACTAGGAGATGCTGGTTAGTCCCCGTGGAGTGACTCAAGTGAGTCTAGGGTGAACCTGTGTTACTAAGCAAGCTCTATGAAGGGCAAACATCACTCCTGACTGGGGTTAAGTTTAGGGTTTTCACTGTCAGGGTAGCCTGGGATGACCTAATTGGGAGTCTCTAAATACAGGACACAATTTGCTGTAATCATCATTATTTACTCACCAGTCTTTGATTAGTCACCCCCTCTGAACACCCTTGGTCGATCGTTACATCAAATGGAGGCGTTTACTCCAATGGAGGCGTTTTTGACAGCTGCCCATAAAGTGTCCAACCTTGGCCTCCTGGTGGCAAAGAACACCGGCAGGCCTTCTATGGTTGTACCCCTGCTCCATAAATGTGGACCTTTTCAGATCTTTGTGCCTTTTTAATTCTTGTTTCTGTAAACCTTTGGCAAGATTTTACAGTATCACTTCACTTCTGTCAGAAAGCCGATGGGATAGATGCCGGTGGACTCCTGGTTTACTTTGCCACTACAGATGAACCCAGCTACCCATCTGAACTGAGAAGCACCCCCTCCTTTCGGTGAACCTCCTATAGAGCATTAATCGGTACCATCTGGGAATGGGGACTGAACTTTTCCAGCTGACCATGGAGTACATTGTTTTTAACACAGGGAATACAGCATGCTTTTATCCTAGGGAATTGTATGCCTCATCCTAAAAAAGAACTCATATTTTTAAACATTCAGTTTAATTAATCCCCAATAGGAAGTGGAAAGGCAGTGAAAATAGGGTTTTCACAGCGGGAGACATGCAAAGGAGGTTTGCCATAGCCTGCGTCTGCGTCACACCTTTGGTATTCCTTGGAGGTCACCCATCCAAACACTAGCCAGGGCCAACCCTGATTAGCTTCTAGATCTGACAGTTTCAGACTAGCCTGGGCTATCTAGGTCAGGGTCCCCACTAGGAGATGCTGGTTAGTCCCCGTGGAGTGACTCAAGTGAGTCTAGGGTGAACCTGTGTTACTAAGCAAGCTCTATGAAGGGCAAACATCACTCCTGACTGGCATCACTCTTCGCTGTGGTTAAATTTAGGGTTTTCAGTGTCAGGACAGCCTGGGAGGACCTCATTGGGAGTCTCTAAATACAGGACATAATTTGCTATAAGCACTATTATTTTCTCACTAGTCTTTGATTAGTCACCTCTGAACACCCTTGGTTGATAGTTACATCAAATGCCTTTACTCCAAAGGAGGCGTTTTTGACAGCTGCCCATGAAGTGTCCAACCTTGGCCTCCTGGCAGCAAAGAACACCGGCAGGCCTTCTTTGGCTGTACCCAAATCTTTGGCTGGTTTGTCTCTTTCAGCCTTTCCTCTCGCCTGCATATTCTGTGTTCAGTGTTTTAGTTGCCAGCTATAGGACTGATTTTCTTGCCATTGGCTTTTGTAGCTGATGTCCATAGAAGACATTTTCTAAGTAGTTTTCTTGCATCGCAGAAGAAGGATGGTATCTGCAGGAAGATCCAAATCATGGACCCCCGTGAGCTGGAACAGGCCTCCAATCAATCACTTTAACCCTTGAAGGAAATTAGGGTGCTTTGCCTCACACTTGCCCTCAATAGCCCAACAATAGGAGCTTGCAGGCAAGTTTTATTTAGGACCACATTTTATTATGTTACATGCCGTCCAAGAGGGTGATTTTCAGTTGGGGGTGGTTGTATTTTATGTATTCTCTTTTATGTAATTGATCTATATTGTTAAGCCACCTTGAACACCATAAGGAAGAAAGGTGGCTAATAAATGTTTGAATAAGTAAATATTCTCTTGGCGACAGTGCCCAGGTGAAAACAGCAGCCCAGGTGGGTAGTAGGAGAACCAGAAGTCCTAGAGTGGCTGCAGAGGGTGGGTGCTCATAAGACTCCACGTCTCCCATGGAAGAAGCATCTCTGCTGGGCTCCCTCCCCTCCCCAAACTCTGCCCTCTCCAGGCTCCACCCCCAGATCTCCAGGCATTCCCCAACTTCTGTTTGGCAACCCGAGGGGGCCCGGAGTTGAGACACGTTGGTGATAGAAGAGAAGCTTCCCCATTTTTGCTGCACTATCAATCTTTCTCAGCCATGCTCAATCGCTGGAAAACGTTGGATGCATTTTCGGTAGGGTGT
Organism: Gekko japonicus; assembly: GCF_001447785.1. Classification (NCBI taxonomy): domain Eukaryota; kingdom Metazoa; phylum Chordata; class Lepidosauria; order Squamata; family Gekkonidae; genus Gekko; species Gekko japonicus. Next base: position 78,036 of record NW_015162081.1, read on the forward strand.
CCTGCTCCAGTTGGGAAATAGCTTGAGATCATGGGGGTGGAGCCTGGGGAGGGCGGGGATTGGGGAGGGGAGAGGCCTCAGCAGGGTACAAGGCCATCGAGTCCAGCTCCGGTCACACGGCAAAGTTACCATGGGAGAGGCATGGGAGTCCCGCGGATTTTCTGGGCGCGATCACACCCCAACATCTGGGAAGCACAGTGCTCCCGTGGCGAACCCGTGGCTCACCACCGAAGGTGCGGAGTTAAAAACTAGTGCCTTCAAGGTACTAGTTTCCGGAAACCACGGGGGAAGGGCAGGCGTCTGACCGCATTTCCGGTGGACTGTCGTGGCATCCGGCGGCTGCTGATGTTCCATCGCGACCAAGGGGATTTCCCCCCCAAGTCTCCACAGGATGTGGAAAAGCGCCCAATGGTGCATGTGCACAAACAGGAAGCGGCGTTTGCCACAGGAGCAGCGTGGCACGAGTGCCGGTTTGAACGCGCCGTGCTGCTTCTTTGCCGCGCTGCAGACTAGCCATCTGATCTGCACCTGACGCCTACCCACAGGGCCTCGAAAGGACTCCTGATCGCGCTGCCGCATGTTATTTTCCTCCGGGCAATTAGCCACGCCTCCCCCCCAGCGATATCCGGCCTGTGTGGCCGGGGCCAATATATATTATCCAGCGATATCTGGCCCGTGTGGCCGGGGCCAATATATATTATCTATATTGTAAGCCACCTTGAACACCATAAGGAAGAAAGATGGCTAATAAATGTTTGAATAAATAAATATTCTCCTGGCGACAGTGCCCAGATGAAAACAGCAGCCCTGGTGGGTCGTAGGAGAACCAGACGTCTAGAGTGGCTACAAAGGGGGGATGCTCATAGGACTCGATTTCTCTTATGGAAGAAGCATCTCATTGAGCTCCCTTCCCTCCCTTCCCCAAACATTGCCCTCTGCGCACTGCTTCTACATCTCCCAAGCTGGAATTGGCAAGCCGACTTCTTCCACTTCTAAGATGGTAGCAAGAAGAAGGGTTGTGTATACAGAAATGGAAAGTTAGAAGTCTGCCCCCAGGAGATCTGGATTCTACTGCTAGTAAATCCTGCCCCACCCAGATTCAGCTTCTGAGCCATCATGATCTTATCTCAAATGAGATTAGTATAGAATACTATGTTTATCTCTCTTGTTTTTCACATCAATCGCTTATGGGATGTTCTGGGACCCCAGAAGAATTGGCCTTGGCTGCCCTGGATCTTGCTGCAGATGATAATTGCTGCACTGGTTTCAACCTTGTGCTCAGTGGAGGAGCTGAGCTCAGCTTTGGGAAGAAGAACCAGATGATGGATACACACATACGCATGAAGCTGCCGTATACGGAGTCAGCCCCTCCCTGAGCCCGGCCTGAGTGCAGTTTAGAATTCACAGGACCCCTCCAGCAAGCAAGAGGATGGAAAAGGGGAGAGGAAATAAGAGTGAAGAATGCAGCTGTCATTGATTCAAAGTCACCCTTCCAAGGAGAAGAGCTCTACAAAGGTGTTGTATTATGATGTTGCAGCAAAGGAAAATGAAGCAAGAGGAGCCATGAGAGGCAGTCTGGGGAGGAGAGCCACGTGTGTCACCTTAGGCCTTTTTTAAAGAAAGGCAGTCTCCAAACCGTCCCTTTAAGATGCACCGGTTCAGCCAGGGATATTTTTGGGCAGGAACGCGCAGGAACGGAGTTCCGGCTGGCTTCAGAGCTGGCCACACCCACTACAGCCAAAACCTCTGCGTGCATGGCTACAGAGGGAAGGCCTGAAGAGTGACCCCCCCTGACAACTCTGAGGCAGACGGGCCAGGGGGGGCCCTGGAAGGATCAGGGAAGCATTTAAATGCATCCTGTGCCTTTCCTGGCCTGTCCAAGGGCTGGCTTATCCGGGTGTCCTGCAGCTGCGGGGCGCCCAAGCAAGCCAAGGGAAGGCATGGGGGTGTGGCCTAATAGGCTAATGAGCTGTGCTGTCAGGGGTGTGGCCTAATATGCTAATGAGTTTCTGATATTGGGTATGGCCTATTGTGCTAATTAGTTCCTGCTGGGCTTTTTCTACAAAAAAAGCCCTGGGTTCAGCTATGCCATACTGGTAAAGAAGACTCTTGCTCTTCTACTTACAGGCAGGGTCACTACTTTTAAAACTGGTTTCTAGCTGGTTCCCTTACGATAGGTTTGAACCACATCAAATATCGAGGGGTCGGTGGGTGGGTGTTACTGTCTTCCATGCCATGAAAAGCTTCAGCTCCCCGTTCCCATACATGAAGCCTCTATGATGGACACAGCATTCTCCCCCAGGCCTGTTGGCAACCCTGCTTTCAGGTTTTCCAGTCCGGTAAGGGGCAAGTAGAAATTCAACATGTCTACCTGTCCCAGTCACGGCATCTACATGCTGAGCAATGGTGAAGCTGGAGGGACAGAGGACTGGGCAGAATGAAAGATGGTAGCCCCATCTTGGATTCAGCCTCACCTGGCTCAGACTCTGGTATCGTAAGCTGGAGCTCAGCCCTGGAATTTCCCCTCTCTAGGCTTTAGTTTGTCTTATGGATGTGCCCCGGGACAGTGAGAGACCATGAAATTCTTGGCCATTAAACTCTTCCTGTTGATGTATTCTTTTTAAATTCCATCGATCAACAACTTTACCTGTCCTTATCCAAATCCCATCATCCAATAAAGTCACGGTTCAAAGAAATGAGATGCCATAAATGTGTTGCTGGTGTTTGGCTTTAATACAGGAAAATGAGTTTGCATCCAGGAGCCACCCTTCCCAGCTGAGCTGGCTTTGGTGCCCTCTCCCCGGCCTTGCAGACTCCTTTCCCTGCTCCTCCAAGCTCTCTCCACCTGGATTCATTTGCTTCTCCCCCTTTCAGATAGTTTATAACCAAAGGGTGCTCGCTTGCTATTGAAGGAAAGGCAGGTTTGCACATTCTCCCAAAGTGACCAAAGCGGTGGTGCTGCTGGTGTGTCTCTCCTCATCCTGAGATATCACAAAGCAATTCAAACTGTTGGACTGAGGCTGAAAAAGTCATCCGACTTTTCCAAATGCCACCATCAAAATATATACAGTCTGAACGTTCAATCAATCAATTTTATTACAGTGACTGTAGAACAGCCAACAAAAATTAAAACAGCAGCACTTAAAAGAAAACATGTACCTACAGTAAAGAAATTGATAGCTTCATTAATGTAACTTCCATTGTACATACATAGTTAATACTCCAGTACTATGGACTATAGTATCCTACTGAGCAGTCAGTCAGGAATGAGACAGTGGGGGGAGGGGGCCTGTATTACAGTGGTTCGAGGCCTATCTGGGAAAGGTGGTCTCAGAAAGTGTTGCCAGGGGATTCCTACTCTATCCCATGGCCACTGGCCTGTAGGGTTCCACAGGGCTCCTCAATCTTATCACCCATGCGGTTTAATATCTATGTGAAGCCATTGGGAGAGGCCATCAGCCGACATTCAGCACCACATAAAAGAAAACAACATGTACTACCCGCAGTAAAAATTTATTGCCTCATTAATCTAACTTCCACGGTACATTAATTGCTAATAAAAAAGAGTTAACGAAGTGCTTTTTGGCGTTCCTGCCTACTCCGTGCATCTTCTCACGTTTTTTTTTTTTTAATACTTGCAGGTAGGGTTGCTACTTTTCAAATGGGTCTCTAGTAGGGGTGTGCATTCGGGGTCTACCTGAACTGAAAATATACCCCCAAAACACCTCATCAGTATTTCCTGGGTATATTTTGGCCTCCCAAATGTATCTGGGATTTTTTTCGGAGAATAGGGAAAAGAATCCCTGAAACAATCCTGGACACATTTGGGAATTACTGGCAAAACCAGGCTGCCCAGTAGAGCCCCGGCATCGGCTGCTTGGTGGGCTCTGTTGGGTAGTCTGGTCTAATCCAGTCTGTGCAGCAGAGCCCCAGCAGAGCCCACAGGGAGTTCTCCCCATAGGATCGGCTCCTGGGTGGGCTCTGTTGGGCAGCCTGGTTTAAAGGGACTGCCAAAAAGAGACCCAGCTGAGCCACCTTCCAGCTGTTTTCAGCAGCTTTGCCACCGCTCCCCCCCCCATGTTTTCCAGTTTGAGTCTATTGGACCCCCCCGAATTCTGGTTTTCCAAAAAAAACCCTGGACCCGAATACTTTACTGGTATTGGGATCTGTTGCCCCCCCCCTTGGAATCCCAATTTCCCCCCCAGATCCAATAGACCCAAACCAACAAATACCGAGGGGGAAAAATTGTACACCCCTCGTCTCTAGCAACCAGTTTGATCCTTGTCAAATATCAGGGGGTATTATTCACGTCCATGCCGTGAAAAGCTTGAACTGCTCATTTCCACACATGAGGCTTCTATTAAAAGGACAGGACATTCTTCCCCAGGCCTGTGGGACACCCTGCAGAGAGCCAGCTTGGTGTAGTAGTGGTTAAGAGCGGCAGGACTCTAATTCAGAGAACCGGGTTTGATTCCCCACTCCTCCACATGAAGCCAGCTGAGCTCTCTCAGTCCACAGACAAGACTAGCTCACCACCTAGAGGTGCATAACGCTAAAGAGTTAGAACTTCAGCTGCCCAGATGTCCTGGCTATGCACTGCCATATGATAATAATTATTGATTAGTATGGCCACCCTGCTTCCTGGGTTTCCAGTCCTGTAATGTCTGAGGGGCAAGGAGGAATTCATCACGTCTGCCCTTCCCAGTCACCTGGCTGCTTCTTGCTCTGACTGAGGGCTGCTGGGAGGAGAGGGTGGGGCCTGTTGCATGTGCCCGCCCCCTGGGCTCTTTACTGCCGGAGCTCCACTCCTGTGTGCTCCTGCAGGAAATAACCCCTGGTTAAAAGCCCCCCTTCTCAGATGTGTTATTAATCCATTACTGTTCCAGTGCAGATGTGGCAGGAAGGACCCTATGGACACTGTCCTGCCAGCCAGGGGTCCAAGGATCACTGAGCAGTCACACACCCTCTCCCTCTCAGGGAGGGGACTGTTCCCAGGCAAAGACCAGCCTAGCCCCGGCCATGGGTCAGAAAAGCAGCAGCTGCGGAGGGCTTCCTCTCTCCCTCCCTTGCCACCAGGAAAAACTCTGCTCAGTTGCAGGAAGAGGCCTAGGACACGCAGAAGAGTTGTGTGGGGTGTGTTTGAATGGCCACTGCCTTTAATTTTTGCATGAGCCAAATATGCCAACTGAACTATTCCAGAGGGCTTTTCTGTGCAGGTAATAGGGTCGCCTTGTACAACAAAAGGGTTCATGAATTTACCTGGGTAGATGATTGGGCCTGTGATCTGTCCTGCTGCGTATTGCTTATTGTTAAGGAGGATCCTATTGATGTCATTTCTGCACCACTTAATGTGTCACGTGAATACTTGTGCTGTGCGTCTGTTCCTTCTGGTGGTTCCAGATTTATAAACTCCCGGTGCCTTCGTTATTGAATGCGCCATTTTGTCGATTGTACTGACTCACGATGCGTAATCCCCCTTGAGACTCTATGAGAAGGGTGGGCTACGCAAATAATGTAAGTAAAATTAAATAAGTTTGACTGAAGAGGGGGTGGTGGTGTTTTTTATGCTGTTTCCTCTCTGATAATAATCTAGTCTTTAAGATGTGTGAGCCAGATTTCTAAGCTCGGTTTTGCATTTCCTTCCCACAGTTCGCCAAGGAGCCCAGATGGTCTTTTGTGCCCCGGGATCTGAAGGTGAGTCTAGAGCAGTTCTCTCCCACCCCTTAGGCTTCTGTTCTCAGTCTATCCAAATTGTCTAATGTAAAGAAAAAGTGAGGTTTGGACAGTAGAGGGCAGCACGCGCACACCAGGAAAAAGAACTGTAGGACTGCGGTAGGGAACTGGCAGAAAACCCAAAGAGGTTGAACCTGGCCAGGTGATGCCTGAGGGGGAAACTGCACCTGATGAACTGCTGTGTCAGGCTGCTAGAAAAAGGAGCCAGTCCCTGTGTGTGTAATCAGTGTATAAGAAACATGCAACACTTCTTTTTCTCTCCCCTCAAATCTGTCATTGAGGAGAAAGAATCCATGAGTGAGGAGGTGCTTAGGGAGTCCCGCCATCTGATGCTGGAGCAGTGGCACCCCAGGAAAGGGCCTTCCCGGTCTTAGCACCAAAATTATGGATTTCCTTCCCAGAGAGATTCGTCTGCCCACTTCTATCTTAGCTTCTGCTGGCAGGGGTAGATGTCCCCCCATCCCGGTGTTCTCCCCTTGATTCTCATGGACCTTCCCTCCAGCCCATGTGTTCATTTGTTCTGTGTTGCTTCCTTCCCTTGTGGCTCTACAAAGCCAGTCGTTCAGCATGACTATGTGCAGGTTGCTGACGCAAGCAGGTCCCTGCCTCCACAGACCTTACAACCCAGCACCAACAATCAGGAAAACGACACAGGATGGGATGGATGTCGGCAAAGGCCATCACGTGTACTTAGGGCCTGGGCACAGTTGGAAAGGAAGGTTAAGGGATAAGCCGAAGCCAAAGCAGAAAAGGTGAGCACTGAGGTTTTGTCTGCTTGCAACTGCTCCATTCTGTCCCCTTGCAGAAGAAAGGGGACGAGCGATTCAGAAGGAGCTGCAAGATCCAGGGAGCCCAGGGGAAGGTTACTTCTGGGTCTGTGATGTCCGCAGTGAGATGGACATTAAGGTAGGCTAGCCATGGAGTCACAGCTCTGCTTCTTGGGGGGAGGGGGCTTCTTCAGCCTCTCCGATATATGCTGTTTTCTCTCTGGATCCATTGCTAAAACCATTTTCTGTATTTGGCTTCTTTCTTCTCTAGACTGTTGCCCCCCCCCCGGGGTGTTCATTTTGTCTACAGGCAACTGCTGAGCAGACTGATCTCTTTCTCACTCCTGTGCTTAAATCCCTGCACTGGATTTAATATGCACTGGCACCCCAGGAAAGAGCCTTCCCGGTCTTAGCACCAAAATTATGGATTGCCTTCCCAGCGAGATTCGTCTGCCCACTTCTATCTTAGCTTCTGCTGGCAGATATAGATTCCCCCCCCCTGACATTCTCCCACTGATTCTCATTGACCTTCCCTCCAGCCCATGCATTTATTTGTTCTGTGTTGCTTCCTTCCCTTGTAGCCCTACAAAGCCAACAGTTCAGCGTGACTTTGTGCAGGTTGCTGAAGCAAGCAGGTCCCTGCCTCCACAAAGCATACAATCCAACACCAACTAAAACAACACTTTGTTTGGGGGCTTCTTCAGCCTCTCCGATATATGCTGTTTCCTCTCTGTATCCATTGCTAAAACCATTTTCTGTATTTGGCTTCTTTCTTCTCTAGACTGTTGGATCACCCCCTCGTGGGCTGTTCATTTTTCTGCCCTCTACTGTCCAAACCTTGCATTTTCTTTACATTAGACAATTTGGATAGACTGAGAACAGAAGCCTAAGGGGTGGGAGAGAACTGCTCTAGACTCATCTTCATTTTTCTACGGGCTGAGCAGACTGATCTCTTTCTCAGCCCTTTTCTGTCACTCCTGTGCTTAAATCCGTGCACTGGAGTCCCTGGATTTGGTCTCTGTGTCTGCGTCAGAATTCTAGTCCTCATTGTCAAAATGGCCAGAATCATAACATTGCTGGGAGTGACCCATAATCACTGCCAGCTTAACTATAGCTTAACACTTGATCCAACCAGGTTGGAGACAACATAACAGTCAGTTCTGGGGTCTCCTAAACAAAGTGCCTGAGCCCCAACCCACCCATAAGCTAAAAAACATTCCTCATCAGTTCCAGTTCCCTATCACAACCATGACATAAATAAATTTTCCATGGCCTTCAGACATGTTTCAGTAATCCTCACAAGAGCTTTGTAAACTAGGCTGGAATTAATCCCACGTTGTGGATGAGGAGGTTGAAGCTGAATTACTGGTTTTCCTAAGGCCTATAAAGACCAAAGTAAATGTGCCCGTGGGCAATTTGTGATGAGTTCTCCCGTTATCCCCCCACCCCTCACAGATCATAGCACCTGTGTCTGTGCAGCAGAGATGCGCAGCTCCTTGGGACTGCAGCACTGAGCATCTTTCATGCACCTCATTCTCCCCGTCTGTTTCGATTACAAAGCAAGACTTCCAGTTTGAGCCCCGGTGCACAAAAACCAAGAGCCACCTTATGCTAGCCCTGTCCACATATGACAGTGAACACTCAAACATACATGCATATATCTGTTTGTAAGGCTGCGCTCATACACACAATTAGATCTGGCATAGGTGCGAATGCCGGGCGGATTTAAAGGGCGCGATCAAACAACGACATCTGGGAAGTGCCCCGCAGCCAGCGGCAACCCATTCTGCTCCGCTTCAGAAGTGTAGTTAAAAGATACCAGGGAAAACCCGGTAGTAAACGGGTTGCAACGGGCCAGGGGTGGACTTTCCCATGTCTGATCGATCCAGCGTGCTCTCATGGTGTCGGGATGGTCTGACTCCGTGCCATTGTTTCTCTCCCACACTCTTTGCAGTATGCGCATCATCACAAACTCCATACGGAGCCCTTGGTGTGGAGGTGTGATTCATCAGTCACTCAGTTAAGCGCATGGGGAAGAAATCCTAGAACAAACATACACAATCAAAGATATATCATCAACGTCATCTCTGGATTATATAACAATGTTTCAAAATTGGATCTTCCTCAGGAATATTAAGGTTTCCCTTGCTCGAAAGTCAGTCGAGTCCGACTCTAGGGTTGCGGTGCTCATCTCCGTTTCAAAGCCGAAGAGCCAGCACTGTCCGAAGACATTTCCGTGGTCATGTGGCCGGCATGACTAAACACCAAGGCGCACAGAACGCTGTTACCTTCCCACTGAAGTGGTACCTATTTACTTGCAATTTCTTGTTTTTGAACTGCTAGGTTGGCAGGAGTCAGGAATATTAGAGTGGTACAAAAGCTCTCTTGCTCTTAATGTGCTTTGCAACAAGTCATGAAAGATAATACAATTCATTCAAATAGGACGCTGATCTCAATATGTTCAGGCTCCGATATGCCGCTAAACTTCTAATGGATCCCACGCGTCTGCTTGATTTGTGGGTCAGACTCTCACGACTGTTTTCTTTATACTTGTTCTCTTTCCATGTGGAATGCCTGCTGGGGAGGCTGCTGTGAATTCTAAAGGGAGGGGGTTTGGGAGCCTGAGTTAGTGGCTTGAACAGGATAAGCAGATGCAAAAGAAGACCAAGCTGCAGTGCTTTTAAGTGGTGTAGAAGAGGGTTCCCCCCATGCCAAAAGTAGGGCTGAAGGGGAGATCTGTGGCCTTTGTGCCCTTCTTTGTGGCCTTCCTGAGGAGACCAAGTGGGCCAGTGTTCATTTCGGGGGGAATCGCGGGGGATCACAGTTCCCCCGGGTGACATACGGGGGGCGGGGCACATGATGAAGCCCCGCCCCCTGCTTCCGGCCGCCCCACTTCCAGCCCTCATTCAGCCAGGAGGAGGCAGGAGAAGAGGGAGGGTAAGTTGCTTCCTCCCTGCCTCTCCCCACCCCTGCCTGCCTGGGGCCAGAGAGGGCCTTCACGGGGCTTCCTTGCACTCCCGCTGGCCTTGCAGGTCCACTGCCAGGCCCCTCATGGGGCTCAGCAGTTGAGCTGCAAGGCCGGCGGCAGCGGCCGGGACCGTTGGGGGCGGGTTGTGTGGCCTTATGACACACTTCCGGTGATGTCAGGGGGTGTGGCCTTATGCCACACTTCCGGTGATGTCAGGGGGTGTGGCATATGCTAATGAGTTATGCTAATGAGTTCCCCTAGCTTTTTTTCTACTAAATGACCCCTGGGGAAATTCATTCACTTCATTTATACCCCCACCTTTTCTCCCCTGGTGGTACCCAAAGTGGCTTACGACATTCTCCTCTTTTCAGTTTTACCTTCACAAGTACAACCCTATGAGGTAAATTTGGCTGAGGTTACATGACTGGTCCCATAGTCACCCAGCAAGCTTCTATGGCTTGTGAGGGTCCTCTCATCCCACTACTGCTGAGTCATTGTCCCATGAGCACTGACAGAAGACGTTGTCCCTCTGGCATGATCCTTTTTTGGGGAGGGGGTGTCATTTTTTTCTAGGGTAAAAGCTGTACCTGGGAACAATTTTGTTGGCGAGAATCCATGCTACTGCACATCATAGGCCATTTAAATAGTAGCGCTCTATAGGCACACTATTATTTTTTTTTTTAAAAATCAAAGTTCAGCACAAAGAAAATTTGTTTACCTATGTAGATAACAACAAGTTAAGGCCAATTTGCACTGATGATTCTGCACAGTGGTTTTAATTTCCCCATAATGAGGTTTCCTTTGTTCTCACGATGCCTTCTGAGAAATGCAAGGGAGGTGTGACTTCAAGGCAGAGCTCCAGCCTCTGTTGCTAGTCTCCAGGCTTAGCCCAGGAGAAAAGTCAGCTGATGGAATAATAAAGGCAACCGAACGCATGACAGACTCAGTCAACATGGCTGGGGGGAGGCTTCTGCTGTAAGTGATTAAAGGACAGTTTGATGATTTGTTCTTGGTGTTAAGATCTGCCTTCGGATGGTTGCCTCTCCTGAGACTGAAAACAATTCCTACCCCCCCCCCGAAGGGGGTGTGAGGGTTTTTTTTTTTTTTTTTTTGCATGTTAGGTAAAGGTAAAGGTTTTCCTTGCTCGAAAGCTGGTCGAATCCGACTCTAGGACTGTGGTGCTCATCTCCATTTCCAAGCCGAAGAGCCAGTGCTGTCCAAAGATGTTTCCATGGTCATGTGGCTGGCATGACTAGACGCCGAGGTGCATGGAACGCTGTTACCTTCCCACTGAAGCGGTACCTATTTATCTACTTGCAGTTTCTTGCTTTTGAACTGCTAGGTTGGCAAGAGCTGGAACCAGAGACGGGAGCTCACTCCGTCATGCGGCAACCCGGGTCTCGAACTGCTGAACTACCGACCTTCCAGCCTGCAGTTCAGCATCTTAACCATTGAGCCACCGCAGCACTTTTTTTGCATGTTAGAAGACCTAAATGGGGCAGTACATGTCTCTTTTAAACCAATAAATAATTCTTGTGATGTACATCTGTAAGCCAAACCTTTCTTCCGTTCCTTTGCCTTCCAGTTCACCAAGAAGCCAACGTGGTCTTCTGTTCAAAAGCATCCAACGGTGAATCTAGAGCACCTCGTCCCTCCCCGTGACAGGGTCCCTTTGGTTTAAATATGTATATGACACCTCAACAGAGAACCTTCTTGAGGCAATTTACAAAGTAAAACTTAATCAACAATAAAACAGCATAAAATTGTCAATTTGAAAAACTCTTAAGCCCCCATTAGAAAGCCCAGACAGGGCATTAGAAAAACAAAACATGCAGCACCCTAAAATGATTTTCATAGGCTAGTAAAAAGGTAAAGGTTCCCTTGCTCGAAAGCCAGTCGAGTCCGACTCTAGGGTTGCGGTGCTCATCTCCGTTTCAAAGCCGAAGAGCCGGCGCTGTCCGAAGACGTTTCCGTGGTCATGTGGCCGGCATGACTAAACACCAAGGCACACGGAACGCTGTTACCTTCCCACCGAAGTGGTACCTATTTATCTACTCGCAATTTCTTGCTTTCGAACTGCTAGGTTGGCAGGAGCTGGAACTAGAGATGGGAGCTCACTCCATCATGCAGCACACTCGGGTCTCGAACTGCTGAACTACTGACCTTCCACAGCCTGCAGTTCAGCGTCTTAACCACTTGAGCCACCGCAGCTCCTAGTAGGCTAGTAGCTGATTATAAAAGAACAAAATCTGGATCAAAAGAATGGCTGATTTCGCACAAGGAGCTGCGCCGCCATCGCGCCTCCCTTTTCCCCATTTCCATTGGTCAATTTCCCACTTGAAGCCGCGTGGCCACATTTTGACCCGCGCGGCCACATTTTGACCCACAGCTTCGCCCGATTTTCTCCGCGGTTTCATGATACTGTTTTTTGAGGATCACAAAGCTGTGGGTAAAACTGCGGCCGCGCGGCTTGAAGTGGGAAATTGACCAATGGAAACGGGGCAAAGGGAGGTGCGATGGCGGTGTAGCTCCTTGTGCAAAATCAGCCAATGTTTTTGACCAGGTGAGACTCAGTCAGAAAAGTATTAAATCAGTCAGCTGTGTATGTACGTAAGAGCCCTCAAGTTGCAACGGACTTATGGCTGACTGGCAACCCCAGCAAGGGCTTTTGAAGCAAGCGAGGTAGGTTTCCATTGCCTTCCTCTGGTCTCCTATCCAAGTACTGATCCTGCTTAGCATCCGAGATCGGAGGAGATTGGGCTACACCAGGCTGCCTTTCCTCTCAAACAGGTCAGCTACCATCACTGAAAGACTTTCTGATTGCCACCCACATCATCTCTGCAGGCACAAAAAGCAGAGCTTAAGAAGAAGATCTTACCTGGGGGGATAGACACTATGGGAGGAGGGGGTCCTTTAAGGACCCTGACTCAAAGCCCTTGGAACCTGGGGAGGGATCTCAGCAGGGTCTGAGGCCATAGAGCCCACGAGCTCCCAAAGCAGCCATTTTCTCCAGGGGAACCGATCTTTGAAGCCTGGAGATCAGCTGAAATTCCAGGAGGTCTCCAGGTCCCACTTGGAGACTGGGAACCTCAGGACAGTAAGAGGGAGCAGCTTTGGCCTTTGCCACTGTGTTACATGGTCCCGTAGACCACTGTTCTGATCCCACAGGGCTACTCTAAGATCCATACGATCTGATGATTATGTCTGACTTCTTGTTGTTGTTGTTCAGTCGCACAGTCGAGTCCGACTCTTCGCAACCCCATGGACCAGCTCCCTCCAGGCCTTCCTGTCTTCCGCCGTCCCTCTGAAGTTTGCTCAATTTCATGTTCGTTGCATCTATGACACTGTCCAACCATCTCATCCTTTGCGGTCCCCTTCTTCTTTGACCTTCAATCTTTCCAAGCATCAGGGTCTTCTCCAGGGAGTGCTCCCTTCTCATTTGGTGGCCAAAGTATTTGAGCTTCAGTTTCATTATCTGGCCTTCCAGGGAACAGTCAGGGTTGATTTCTTTTAGGATTGACTGATTTGATCTTCTTGCAGTCCAAGGGACTCTCAAGAGTCTTCTCCAGCACCATAGTTCAAAAGAATCTATTCTTCGGCGCTCAGCCTTCCTTATAGTCCAACTCTCGCAGCCATACATGACTACTGGGAATACCATTGCTTGGACCATGCGTATTTTTGTTGGCAGGGTGATGTCTCTACTTTTTATCATGCTGTTTAGGTTCACCATCGCGTTCCTCCCAAGGAGCAGGCATCTTTTAATTTCATGGCTGCTGTCACAGTCTGCGGTGATCTGGGATCCCAGGAACGTGAAGTCTGTCACTACTTCCACGACTTCCCCTTCTATTTGCCAAGGAGTGATGGGGCCGGATGCCATGATCTTAGTTTTTTTGATGTTGAGCTTCAAGCCCACTTTTGCGCTCTCCTCTTTTACCCTGAGCAAGAGGCTCTTTAGGTCCTCTTCACTTTCTGCCATTAGAGTGGTATCGTCTGCATATCTGAGGTTGTTGATCTTTTCCCCAGCAATCTTAATTCCCGCTTGTGATTCATCCAGGCCAGCATTTCGCATGATGTACTCTGCATATATATTAAATAAGCAAGGCGACAATATACATCCTTGTCGTACTCCTTTTCCTATGCTGAACCAATCAGTTGTTCCATATCCGGTTCTAACTGTCGCTTCTTGGCCCTTATACAGGTTTCTCAAGAGACATGTGAGGTGGTCTGGTACTCCCATCTCTTTAAGGACCTGCCATAGTTTGTTGTGATCCACACAGTCAAAAGCTTTAGCATAGTCAATGAAGCAGAAGTAGATATTTTTCTGGTACTCTCTTGCTTTCTCCATAATCCAGCGAATGTTGGCAATTTGATCTCTAGTTCCTCTACCTCTTCGAAACCCAGCTTGTACTTCTGGTAGTTCTCTATCCACGTACTGTTGAAGCCTAGCTTGTAGGATCTTGAGCATGACCTTGCTAGCGTGTGATATGAGTGCAATTGTGCGATAGTTTGAACATTCCTTGGCATTGCCCTTCTTTGGGATTGGAATGTATACTGACCTTTTCCAATCCTGTGGCCACTGTTGCGTTTTCCAAATTTGCTGGCAAATTGAGTGCAGCACTTTAACAGCATCATCTTTTAAGACTTTGAATAGCTCAGCTGGAATACCATCACCTCCACTAGCTTTGTTGTTAGTAATGCTTTCTAAGGCCCATTTAACTTCACATTCCAGGATGTCTGGCTCGAGGTCTGACTTGTATTTTTATGCAAATGAGTGTTTCTTATTTTTTAAAAAAGTAAACATTATTAACATATTACAGGGCTGTGTTGGAAATCTGTTCTCTTACTCTTTGTGGATCTTTCTGCTGCAAAACCTGCTTCCCTTTTAAATCCACTTGATCTTCTCACAGACAGGTTATCCTGAATATACAGGTAACACGAGTGCCCAAGACTTTGGCAACATCACAGGAATCAATGTTGTGAGCTGTTCGTTAGCATGCAAGCTGAGTGTTTCTAACGTATATCAGCAGTTTCCTTCATCCCTGGGGGCAACTGGCTGCCTCCAGAGTAGAACGTCAAGCAGAAAAACACCTGGAATGGTATACAATTCAGAGGTACAGGGCTTAACCTGGGTCTGTCACTCATCCACTGCCCAAATCAGAATAACAGAGATGGGCCATGACTCCACAGCTGAGGACCTTCATTGCACCCAAAAGGTTCAGCCCTGTCATCTGCAGTTGCAAGGATTTCTGCTAGTTGTGCTGGCGAGGGTCTCTGCCAGTTAATGTAACCGTCTGACTCCTGTATACAGCAACTTAGTACTACATTTTCTCTGGTTCAGGCACACTGTTTCTGTTTTGTGGACAGTATACGGTGCCCTGCTTACAGGAAACGAGGGGAAACTTCATCAGCATCGCCAGTATTGTTGATGTCATTGCATTGAAGAATGGTGTGTTGTATACCTCAAGCAAAAGGTAATTCTGACCCAAGGACAGAATCCTTTTTTTTTTTTTAATGCTTCTGCTCTTGAGACTTTAATAGCAGCTTAATTGTCAGATGAAGGTTTACATAGCATGGAGACATCCAGTGACAGAGCCTTCACTCTTTGTGGTTTGAAAAACTCCACCTTCAGACTCTTGTTAATCAAGTTGCTCCTAAAGGCACAGGAGGAGGCCGAGTTGGTATTTTTCCAGGTCAGTTGTCAGTTCTCATACATGAGCCTAAAACTGGTCTGTTACTGCCACTGCTATCAAAGTGTCTGTGAGAGCATGCAGTTTACACACTATATACTATATGTAAACACCATAGTTTTCCCAGTAAAGCACTGGGGTTTTTACAGGAAAGCTTTTTGTGAATGTGCATTTATGAGCCTCCTAGTTGATGCTCCAGTGGTCTGTGTTTCTCTTGCCAGGAGCTCCATACGCTGCATCCTGACCAAGATCTGAACCCCCATGTCCACATGAGGTCTTAAGTATTCTCTCCATGTCCTGAAACCTCTCCTACTTTAATGAGAAATCCCAGAACCTGACTTCTTGCTTTGGTGTAAAGGAAGTAGGTGCCAGTAAATGCATTGAGAGGCTGTGGATGAGTGTTCTAAGCCTTCTTTAGTGGTATGCTGTGCCAGCTGCATTGGTTGCCAGTTGAGTACCAAGTCAGATTTAAGGTTATGGTATCAACCTTTATAGGAGCTGCGGTGGCTCAAGTGGTTAAGACACTGAACTGCAGGCTGTGGAAGGTCGGTAGTTCAGCAGTTCGAGACCCGAGTGTGCCGACGGAGTGAGCTCCCGTCTCCGGTTCCAGCTCCTGCCAACCTAGCAGTTCGAAAGCAAGAAATTGCAAGTAGATAAATAGGTACCACTTCAATGGGAAGGTAACAGCTTTCCGTGCGCCTCGGTGTTTAGTCATGCCGGCCACATGACCACGGAAACGTCTTCGGACAGCGCTGGCTCTTCGGCTTTGAAACGGAGATGAGCACTGCAACCCTAATGTCGGACTCGACTGGCTTTCGAGCAAGGCAAACCTTTACCTTTACCTATCAACCTTTATGGCCCTACGTGGCCAGGGACTGGCATATGTACAGGACAGTCTCTCCCTGTATGTGCCCCAAAAGAGCCTTGCGCTCTTCAGACCAGCACCAATTAACAGTCCCCAGCCCGAAACATGTCTGCCTTGCCTTGAACAGTGCCAGGGCCTTCTCAGCCCTGGCCCCGGCCTGGTGGAGCATGCTCCGGATTGAGATTGATTGCGATTCCGCAGGGCCTGTAAAATGGAGCTGTTCCGCCAGGCCTTCGCCGGAGGTGGCAGACGTCAAAGAGCTTCGTTCTCCACTGCTTTGAGCGACCCCCGGTGCTACCTACGTCATGGGCGCCAGGACTGACCCACCATGTCACCCCCTTCCCTGCACTGGAATAAGGAATGATTCGCTGAGCATCAAGCAGGTATTTTTTAAAGTTAATTAAACGTTATTGTGAGGATTAATGTTTTAATGAATTGCCTTAATTAACCAAATGCATGCTTTTATTGTTGGATAACATGTTGCAAGGTGCCTCTGAGCCTGCTCGCAGTGTAGGGCAGGATGAAAATCCCAAAAATAATGAAGAGGTAACATTTGAATGAAGAGTTAACTGCACCTGTCTGTCTTAAAAGGTTTTCTCTTTATTTAAGGCTGTGGTGCCCAACCTGGGGGCCAGGCACTGGGGATGCCAGCCTCCAGGTGGGACCTGGGGATCCCCCAGAATTACAGAGACCTGTTGCCCTGGAGAAAATGAACGCTTTGGAGGACGGACTCAATGGTACTGCACCCCACTGAGGTCCCCGTCCTCCCTGGGCTCCATCCTTGAATCTCCAGGGGTGATTTCTCACAAGAGCTGCCTCGCAGCACAGCGCCGTTTGCGTGTCAATTTCACACCTGAAGCTCCGGGGCTGCATTTGACTTGGGGCTTCGCCCGATTTCCATCCTCAAAAACCAGGATCATGAAACTGCGGAGGAAATTGGGCGAAGCCCCGAGTCAAAATGCAGCCCCGGGGAGTCAGGACAGAGAGGAGGGAATGAGTGTGGTCTTGAGTTTCAGGCGCCAGTTTTGGGAAGCTCAGGCTTTTCTCTTGGGTTTCTGAGGAAATCTTTCAGAGTGCCCAAGTGCTCCCCTAATAGTTCAGACTGTACAGATCTTGATGGTAACATTTGAAAAAGTTGGATAACTTTTCCAGCCTTGGCTCAACAGCTGAATGGCTTGGTGGTCCCCCAGGACGAAGTGATATACACTCCCAGCAGGGACAGAAAGGTCAAAAAACTGAACCTTAACACTAAAATTCAGAACCTAACAAAGGTTAGTAAAATGTGAAAAAGAGGGCCAATATTAAATGCTAAATGTAGAAAATTTTCTACATTTAGCTTTTAATATTGGTCCTCTTTTTCACATTTTACTAACCTGTGACATACACTCCCACCATCACTCATGGTCAGTAGCCCTGCTTTTGAAGAATGCGCAAAAGCGCTTTTCTTTCACCATGAAGCAAGGACCATTTGTGCGTAAACAAATGGAAAGGAAGTTAAGGGGGAGAAGGGAAGTCATCCAGGCAGGGAGCTTGGAGGTGGAGGGAACAGGAGCTGCAAGGCTGGGGAGAGGGCACCAGACCTAGCTCAACGAGTTAGGGTGCGTCATGATGCAAACCCATTTTCACATATTAGAGACAAACAGCAACAACACATTTATGGCACTGCTTTTCTCGGAGACGAGCCTTTGTTGAATGATGGGGCCTGGGATAAGAACAGGCACAGGTGTGAGTCAAGAGGAATTAGACAGAAATTAAACAGTAAACATGAACATGAAATGTTTAATGAAGTTCAGCAATTTCATGACCTTGCTATCCTTGGACACATCCATATGACAAACTAAAGCCTGATAAGAGAAGGGAAATTTCAGGGCTCCGCTCCTGCTTATTTTATCAGAGTCTGAGCCAGGTGAATCCAAGATGGGGCTGCCATTTTTCATTCTGCCAGATCCTCTCTCCCTTCACCTTCACAATTGCCCGACATGGAGAGGCAGTGACTGGGAAGGGTAGACATGGTGAACTTCTACTTGTCCCTCAGACATTACAGGACTGGAAACCCAGGAAGCAGGGTGGCCAACAGACCTGGGGAAGAATGTCCTGCCCCTCTAATAGAGGCTTTGCGTGTGGAAATGAGCAGTTGAAGCTTTTCATGGCACTGAAGAGAATGACACCCCCACACACACCGGTATTTGACAAGGATCAAACTGATAGCTAGAGACGAGTTTGAAAAGTAGCAATCCTACCTGCAAGGATAAAAAACATGACTCATCTTTACCAGTTTTGCCTATCTGAACTGGTGTGTCTTAAAGGGACAATTTTTTGTTCTGCCTTTTCTCAAAAAAAGGCTTAAGGTGACATATGTCACTCCCCTTTCTTCATGTTCACCACATTCCTGGCTGAGAGCTTATTCTGAACAATGGTGACTCTCCCAAAGTCATCCAGTGAGTTTTATGGCTGAGTTGTCCTAGGCCAATACTACCCAAACCACACAAGCTCTCAAATTTCTTGTTTTCTTTTCTTTTGCTGCAACGTTCTACTGCTACACCTTTTGTGGAGCTCTTCTTAGAAGGATGGCTTTCGACAAATGACACTTGTACTCTTAGCTCTTATCCCCACTGCTCGTTGCAGCTCGATGGCCTGCCATGGAAACCCTGTGGGTTCCCTTCCCACCCCCACTCGGCTCAGGTTCATGATCCACCTGGGCCCTGGTCACACAGGCCGGATATCGCAGGGGGGAGGCGAGGCTGTTTGCCCCGGAGTGAACTACCGTGCGGCTGCCAGTTCAAACATCTCGCCAACGTCCCGTGCTTCGGGGGGAGGTGCCGATCCGGCAAAGAACCAGCGCGGTGGGGGTTGTGGGTTTTTTTAACTGAAGTGTGCGCATGCGCCGTTGGGTGCTTGTGCGCATCCTGTGGAGACTTGGGGGAAAAAAACCTTTCCACGACGGGACATGGGTGGGTGCTGGATGCCACAAGCTACCACCGGAAACGTGATCAGACGCCCGCCCTTGCCCCACGGTTTCCGGAAACTAGTACCTCGGAGGTACTAGTTTTTTACGGCGCATCTTCGGCGGGAAGCCTCGGGTTCACCATGGGAGCTCTACGCTTCCCAGATGTTGCGGTTTGATTGCACCCGGAAAATCCACCTGTCTTCAGTCTCTGTAGTGTGGCTAATGCTCCGTGTGACCGCAGCCCTGGTTCTTCTTCCCAAAGCTGAGTTGAGCTCCACCACTGACCACAAGGTCTAAACCAGTACAGAAAGTGCCATCTGCGGCAAGGAACAGGGCCGCTGATGCCACTTCTTCTGGGGATCCCAAGCGTCCCATAAGCTCTAAGGGGGCAAGAGAAGTGAGATAAATGTAGAAATCTGTACTCCGCTCATGTGAGATATCAGGTCTCAGAAAATGAACTGCTTTGAGATCTGCCCAAGGATTGGTTCAGAGTCCTGGAGGGGCTGTGAGATTCTGGAGGGGTGATCACCACGCCTTTCCTGTCAACTTAGCAGTAGCTCATTAAGGTAAAGCAAAGGTTGCCAACCTGTGCTTACCTGTTCTGGAGCAGGGGAGTCCATCTTTTCTTTTTTTAAATCCCCCTGAGGGGAGTTTTTTATTGAATTTTTTCAAAAGACTACAAATTATCACCGAAGATTAGGAAGGGGAAACTACAACTAGGGAGAATGGAAAGAAAACCACTAGTAACTAAAACCCCAAGAATAGGAGATCATAACAGCAGCTTATATAAATGTTATTCTTAATCGCTAGTATTACTTTGAACATAGTCGGTTATGCTAAGTTGTTTATCTTTTTCCCCATCAATCTATCTGTTTAAGAACACACACACCCCCAGAGCATCCCATAGTTATTGTATAATTTTCAGGCACAATTCAGAGCCCTTCAGCCTTTATTTTGTTTTATCTTTTCCGATCGTCAATTTGTATGGACTTTTGGGGGCGGCCTCCCCCTTTTCAGAGAGGGAGTCCTCGTCAGATGACACCGAGCCCAACTCGCCATCAGATTTGCTTTCTTCTTCTTCCTTCTGTGGGAACTGAGACCCATCTAGCAAACCTCATCTGCATTCAGACACAGCCATCAAGCAGGTAGAACTGACCCTAAGACAGCCTTGCCTTCCTGAGAGACAATGGCCCTGGCAGAACAGCTGTCTGCTAAGCTGCGTGCAGGAGCCCGGCTGGAAGAAGAGAGCTGGCAACCCCACAGCAGGGCTGCTAGAAGCACACCAGTCACTGCAGCTGTTGGTGATGCTGAGCCATGGATGGGATCCACCCTAGCCTCCCCCCCCATTGCTGCCTGCAAAAAGCCCAGAAAGTTGGAAAGAGGGTCGCGGGGCAGGAACAGCAAAGGTAGTTTATGTTTGAAAAGGGGGCACATGGTGCTATGACTGGCATGGCAGCTTCCCCATGGACTTTGGGGGATCCCACACAATGGGAGGCACTGGTGGGGGGGGGGGAGGCAGAGCATAGCCACTGAACCAATGGAGATTTCTCCTTAGCTGGGAGTTGCCGTGGAACCGCGCCTGCTGGGACTGCTCTGTAAGGGTCTGATCCAGTAAGGCGATAGTCATCATAGGTTAGCAGCACCTGTCAGAGCGGAGTAGCTGGCGGTCTCCCACACTGTCCTTGGACTCCCTGGGTTGCCCACTTTCAGGGCTGATGACCTCTCCCAACAGCATGGGGGGAGAAGATCGAACCCTACAAAGCCCCACAAGTCAATGGCCATGGGATAGAGTAGGAATCCCCTGGCAACATCTTCCAAGACCACCCCCAGATAGGACTCAAACTGCTGTAAAAGAGCCCTCCCCCATCATCTTAGTTCTGACAGGCTGCTCAGTGGGATACTGTATAGAATAGTATTGGAGTGTTAACAATGTATGTACCATGGACATTACATTAATGAGGCAATTAATTTTTTCCCTGGAGGTACATGTTTTCTTTTAAGTGGTGCTGATGTAATTTTTTTCAGCTGATCAAGAAGAAGAAGAAGAGAAGAAGAGATTGGATTTATACCCCGCCCTTCACTACCCAAAGGTGTCTCAGAGCGGCTTACAAACTCCTTTCCCTTCCCCCCCCCACAACAGACACCCTGTGAGGTTGGTGGGGCTGAGAGAGCTCTGACAGAAACTGCGCTTTTTCAAGAACAGCTCTTATCAGAACCATGGCTTGACCAAGGTCATCCAGCCAGGTGCAAGTGGAGGAGTGGGGAATCAAACCCGGTTCTCCCAGATTAGAGTCCGCGCACTTAACCACTGCACCAAACTGGCTCTCACTGTGATAAAAATTGATTAAAAGTTCAGACTGTACATATTTTGATGGCAGCCTTTTGAAAAGATGGACGACTTTCTCAGCCTCCGTTCAGCAGTTTGAATTGCTCTGTGATATCCCAGGATGAGGAGATATGCACCCCCACCCACACCCCTGCTTTGGTCACTTTGGGAGAATTTGCAAACTTGGCTTTCCTTCACCAGCAAGCAAGCACTATTTGGTCATAGGCTGCGATCGCACGCACCAGATGAAGCGGGTGGGGGAAAGCGAGGCTATTTCCTCTGGAGGAATTTGACCTGCAGTTGTGAGATCACACGTCCCTTTGCAGTTGCAGGAACAGCCCGACAGTGTGTTATCAGAAACTAGGGTTGCCAAGTCCATCTTTCACCCCCAGCGGGGGACTTTGGGGGCGTTCCTGGAGGGGGTGGGGAATCCCCGACGTGATGACGTCGCATTGGGGATGTCCACCCCCCCGCGCCTGTGCGCAGGATTTCCAGAAACGGCAGTTCCCTGCACTTGAAGGAGCCGGCATTTCCCTTTTGGATGCAGGAGCCGGCGTTTCCCCTTTAAGAACAGCCGCGTTTCCCTTTTAAGAACTGGAAGGATTTCCAGAAATGGCAGTTCCCTGCATTTGAAGGAGCCGGCGTTTCCCTTTTGGATGCAGGAGCCGGCGTTTCCCCTTTCAGAACAGCCGTGTTTCCCTTTTGAGAGCTGGAAGCTGGCATTTCCCTGCAAGCTTGCGGAGATTGGGCTTGGGAGGAAACACGGGTTCCACACACTTAGGGGGAGAGAGATGGGTGGCTGTGGGTGTTGGGGGCAGGGCTTCCCCTGCTGGCCATCTGGCCGGCGGCGGGTAGAACCCCCCCAAAACGGGGGACCCCTGGCAAACTGGGGGGGGGGTTTGGCAACGCTATCATAAACAACTGCTGGTGAGTTGGGGGGGTTGCCTTTTGTTTCCCATGCACTTAAATGAGGACTTGATGAATCGCACCTCCGCATCAAGGGCTCCCTATGGAGTTTGTGATGATATGCATACTGCAAAAGGGGAGAAATAACTGCATGGAGTCGGGACGGCCTGATCAGACCATCCCGATGCCATGAAAGCGCACTGGCACAACCAGACAGGGGAAAGTCTGTCCCTGGGCCCTCACAACCCATTTACTACCGGATTTTCCCCAGTGTCTTGTAACTCCGCTTATGTGGCGGAGCAGCACGGTTTGCCAATGGCTGCAGGGCGCTTCCCAGGTGTTGCTGTCTGATGGCTCCCTTTAAATCCGCCCACCATTTGTGCCTATGTCGGGTCTAGTTGTGCATATGATCACAGCCATAAACAATCTGAAAGGGGGGGGGAAACGAGTGAGTCCAGGCCAATGTTCCCTCTAAACTGTGAAGTCTTGTGAGCAAAAATTCAACCTTGTGAGCTACTGGCTTTAAAGTTGTGAGCGAGCAATTGGACTACTGTATAAATCTGTTTGCTTTGGAGCCATCCTTTCTGAGCTAAGACAAAAATGTGTGAGCTGGAGGCTAAAAAACTGTGAGCAAAACGAGTGAGTCCAGGCCAATGTTCCCTCTAAACTGTGAAGTCTTGTGAGCAAAAATTCAACCTTGTGAGCTACTGGCTTTAAAGTTGTGAGCGAGCAATTGGACTACTGCATAAATCTGTTTGCTTTGGAGCCATCCTTTCTGAGCTAAGACAAAAATGTGTGAGCTGGAGGCTAAAAAACTGTGAGCTAGCTCACACTAACTCGGCTTAGAGGGAACACTGGTCCAGGCAGAGAGCTTGGAGGAACAAGAAGAGGAGGCTGCAAGGCCGAGGAGAGGGCACCAAAGCCAGCTCAGCTAGGAAGGGTGGCTCCTGGATGCAAACTCATTTTCCTGTATTAAATCCAGACATCAACAACACATTTATGGCACCTCGTTTCTTTGAACTGTGACTGTATTGGATGACTGGATTTGGGATAAGGACAGGTACAGCTGTTGATCGAGGGAATTTAAAAAGAAAACATCAACAGGAAGAGTTTAATGGCCAACAATTCCATGGTCTTGCTGTCCCGGGGCACATCCATAAGACAACCTAAAGCCTAATTAGAGAAGGGAAATTGTAGAGCTGAGCTCCCGCTTACGATGTCAGTCCGGGCCAGGTGAGGCTGGATCCAAGATGGGGCTGCCATCGTTCATTCTGCCCAATCCTCTGTCCCTTCAGCTTCACCATTGCTCATCATGTAGATGCCGTGACTGGGACAGGTAGACATGCTGGATTCCTACTTGCCCCTTACCGGACAGGAAAACCTGGAAGCAGGGTTGCCAGCAGGCCTGGGGAAGAATGCTGTGTCCTTCACAGGGGCTTCATGTGTGGAAATGGGCAGCTGAAGCTTGTCATGGCTTGGAAGAGAAGAACGTCCCCCTGATATTTGATATGAATCAAACCACTAGTAAAGGAACCAGCTAGAAACCAGTTTTAAAAGTAGCAACCCTACCTGTAGCAGGGAGCGGTGGCGCAGGCAGTAAGAACGCCTGCTATAACATCAACGAACAGCCACTATGGCTGTTCGAGACCAACCGCGGCCAGGGTGTGCTCCCGGCCCTAGTCCCAGCTCCCGCCCACCCAGCGGTTCGAAAGTATTAATATCTAGCAAGTAGATTAATGGGTACCTGGCCTAGGTGGCAGGGGGCACCCTCCTCTGGTGGGGTGTGCACCAGAGGCAGCGGCAGCGGCAGCAACGGAGCGGTGATGGCGGAGTGGCAAGTGGAGCGATGGAGCGGCTGAGGAGTGCCCTGCGAGCGCGGCGTGAGCGGCAGAATCCGGCAGAGGCGGAGCCACTGAGGTACGGCGGTGTCTCGGCGCAGCACAACGGAGCTGAAAGGGACGATGGTCGGAGCTGCGGTGGTCGCGGGGCCGTGCACTGGAGGAGCCCGCCGGAGGAAGCCATGGAACAGGAAGAAATCTGCCCCAGGACACATTGGAAGTAGAGCGCCGACATCCGAGGCCTCCAGAAGAAGCCAGACTCCAACAACAAGCCCTGCTGCCGGGTGCTGGTAGGAAGTCACCCCCCGTATAATTGTGGCCTTAGTTAAGAACCAATGATTGTGTGTAAGCCACTCAGAGACCCTTCGGGGTTCGAGCGGGATATAAATTGAATGATAGATAAATAAAGAGTAAGAGTCTTCTTTATTAGTGTGGCACATCTGAACCGGTGCATCTTACAGGGACTATTTGGATCCTTCCTTTTATTTCCTCTCCCCTTTTCAGTCCTCTTGCTTGCTGGAAGGGTCCTAAGAATCTGAACCAGCACTTGGGCCAGGCTCAGGGAGGGGCTGATTCTGTATAAGGCAGCTTCACATGTGTGTGTGTGTGTGTGTGTGTGTGTTAATCCATCTGGTTCTTCCTCCCAAAGCCGACTTCAGCTCCGCCACTGAGCACAAAGTCGAAACCAGTGCAGAAAGTACCATCTGCGGCAAGGGACAGGGCAGCCAAGGCCACTTCTTCTGTGGTCCCAAAACGTCTCATATTGGGAACCTGCCTTCCCCCCCCCCAAAAAAAGCCTGAGGTGACACACGTGGCTCTCCTCCCCATACCAACTCCCATGGCTCCTCTTGCTTCATTTTCCTCTGCTGCAACACCTTTGTAGAGCTCTTCTCCTTGGAAGGGTGACTTTGAAGCAATATGACAGCTTTATTCTTCACTTTTATTTCCTCTCCCCCTTTCCATCCTCTTGCTTGCTGGAGGGGTCCTACGAATTCTCACCTGCACTCAGGCTAGGCTCAGAGAGGGGTTGATTCGGTATCAGGCAGCTTCACGCGTGTGTTCATGTATGTGTGTGTTAATCCCTCTGGTTCTTCTTCCCAAAGCTGAGCTCAGCTCCTCCACTGAGCACAAAGCCGAAACCAGTGCAGAAAGTACCATCTGCAGTAAGATCCAGCGCAGCCAAGGCCACTTCTTCTGGGGTCCCAGAACATCCCATTAATTAATGTGGAAAACAAGAGAGATAAACATAGGCCCCAGTCACACGGAGCATTAGCCACGCTAGAGAGACGGAAGATAGGCGGATTTTCCGGGTGCGATCTCACCGCCACATCTGGGAAGCATAGAGCTCCCGTGGCTCAACCGAGGCTTCCCGCCGAAGATGCGCTGCAAAAAACTAGTAACTCGGAGGTACTAGTTTCCGGAAATTGTGGGGCAAGGGTGGGCGTCTGATCACGTTTCCAGTGGCATCTGGCGCCCGCCCATGCCCCATTGCGAAAAGTTTTTCCCCCCTGAAGTCTCCAGGGATGCGGACAAGCACCCTCGGGGCATGTGCATACTTCAGGTTAAAAAAAATAAAACACAACCCTGTTTGCCGTTCCGTGCCGCACTGCTTCTTTGGCGCGATGTGTGATCGGCACCTCCCCCCTAACCACGGGACCTCGAAAGGACCGCGAGGGGACACCTGATCATGCAGTCACGCGTTATTTCGCTGTGGGGCAAACAGCCACGCCTCCCCCCCCCGCGATATCTGGCCCGTGTGACCGGGGCCATAGTATTCTATACGAATCTCATTTTGGATAACATCACGAGGTCTCAGAAGCTGAATCTGAGTGGGACAGGATTTACTAGTAGTAGAATCCAAACCTTCTGAGTGCAGCAGACTTCTAACTTCCAATTTGTGTATACAATAGTCCTTCTTCTCGTAGCCATCTTAGAATTGGTAGAAGTTGGGTTGCCAGTTCCAGCTTGGGAGACACAGAAGCAATGCCCAGGGAGGACAAAGTTTGGGGAGGGGAGGGAGCCCAGCAGAGATGCTTCTTCCATAGGAGACATGGAGTCTTATGAGCACCCACCCTCTGCAGCCACTCTAGGACTTCTAGTTCTCCTACTACCCACCTGGGCTGCTGTTTTCACCTGGGCACTGTCGCCAAGAGAATTTATTTAATTGGATCTCTATCCCGCCCTCCCCGCAAACGGGCTCAGGGCGGCTCACATTCAGGGGCAACATGTGCCCAGACATATAAAACATATAAAAACAAGATAAAACAATCCATATTACAATTAAAGTGCTTGAAATAATATCGATCCTGCAGTCAGATAGAGATGGCGTGCCATAGATGTGACACTAGATCCAGATTCAGCGATACCCCACGCTACCATGGCTTCCGCTGCTATGGCTTGATCTCTGTACAGGGCCACCTACTACCCTGATGTTACCAATAATGATAGTTGGAGGTAGTAGTTGTAGTGGTGGGTGGCTCCTAATTGAAAGCCTGGCGGAAGAGCTCCGTCTTGCAGGCCCTGCGGAACTGTTAACTATAAAAGCCAATGGAAAGAAAAGCAATCCTATAGCTGGCAATTAAAACACCAAACACAGAACATGCAGGTGAGAGGAAAGGCTGAAAGAGAGAAACCAGCCAAAGATTTGGGTACAACCAAAGAAGGCCTGCCGGTATTCTTTGCCACCAGGAGGCCAAGGTTGGACATTTCATGGGCAGCTGTCAAAAACGCCTCCATTGGAGTAAAGGCATCTGCTGCAACTATCAACCAAGGGTGTTCAGAGGGGGTGACTAATCAAAGACTAGTGAGTAAATAATGATGATTACAGCAAACCGTGTCCTGTATTTAGAGCCTCCCAATTAGGTCCTCCGAGGCTACCCTGAAAACCCTAAACTTAACCCCATTCAGGAGTGATGTTTGCCCTTTCGTAGAGCTTGCTTTGTAACACAGGTTCACCCTAGACTTACTCAAGTCACTCCACGGGGATTAACCAGCATCTCCTAGTGGGGACCCTGACCTGGATAGCCCAGCCTAGCCCAGTCTTATCAGGTCTCGGAAGCTAAGCAGGGCCAGCCCTGGCTAGTGTTTGGATGGGAGAGCTCCAAGGAATACCAGGGGTGTGATGCAGAGGCAGGCGATGGCCAACCGCTTCTGCATGTCTCCTGTGGGGTCACTATAAGTCAGCTGTCACTTGACGGCACTTTCCACTTCCTAGTGGGGATGAATTAAACTGAACGTTTAAAAATATGAATTATTTTTCAGGCTGAGGCATATAATTCCCTAGGATAAAAGTCTGTTGTATTTCCTGTGTTAGAAAACAATGTACTCCGTGGTTGGTTGGAAATTTTCAATCCCCACCCCCAATACAAAGAAGTGTGTTGTAATATTGGTTAATGTTCTCTAGGGAGTTCAGTGAAAGGAGGGGATGCTGCTCAGTTCAGATGGGTAGCTGTTTTCATCTGTACTGGCAAACTAAACCAGGAGTCCAGTTGTTGTTGTTCAGTCGCACAGTCAAGTCCAACTCTTTGTGATCCCATGGACCAGATCACGCCAGGCCTTCCTGTCTTCTGCTGTCCTCTGAAGTTTGTTCAAATTCATGTTCGTTGCATCTATGACACTGTCTAACCATCTCATCCTTTGCCGTCCCCATCTTCTTTGACCTTCAATCTTTCCCAGCATCAGGGTCTTCTCCAGTGAGTGCTCCCTTCTCATTTGGTGGCCAAAGTATTTGAGCTTCAGTTTCATTATCTGGCCTTCCAGGGAACAGTCAGGGTTGATTTCTTTTAGGATTGACTGATTTGATCTTTTTGCAGTCCAAGGGACTCTCAAGAGTCTTCTCCAGCACCATAGTTCAAAAGAATCTATTCGTCGGCGCTCAGCCTTCCTTATAGTCCAACTCTTGCAGCCATACATGACTACTGGGAATACCATTGCTTTGACCATGTGGATTTTTGTTGGCAGGGTGATGTCTCTACTTTTTATCATGCTGTTTAGGTTCGCCATCGCTTTCCTCCCAAGGAGCAGGCGTCTTTTAATTTCATGGCTGCTGTCACAGTCTGCAGTGATCTGGGATCCCAGGAACGCGAAGTCTGTCACTACTTCCACGACTTCCCCTTCTATTTGCCAAGGAGTGATGGGGCCGGATGCCATGATCTTAGTTTTTTGATGTTGAGCTTCAAGCCCACTTTTGCGCTCTCCTCTTTTACTCTGAGCAAGAGGCTCTTAAGGTCCTCTTCACTTTCTGCCATTAGAGTGGTATCGTCTGCATATCGGAGGTTGTTGATCTTTTCCCCACCAATCTTAATTCCCGCTTGTGATTCATCCAGGCCAGCATTTCGCATGATGTACTCTGCATATATATTAAATAAGCAAGGGGACAACCCTAACCCTATGCTAAACCAATCAGTTGTTCCATATCCGGTTCTAACTGTTGCTTCTAGACCCTTATACAGGTTTCTCAAGAGACATGTGACAAAAGAGACAAATTTTATTCCATCAGCTTTCTGTCAGAGCTCACACCATCAAATGCGTCAGTGAAGTGATACTGTAAAATCTTGCCCAAGGTTTACGGAGACAAGAATTGAAAAGGCACAAAAAAATCAGAAAAGGTCCATCTTTATGGAGCAGATTGTAGGCTTGCCAGCTCTTGGCTGGGAAATACCTGGATATTTGGGGGGGTGATGGAGCCTGAGGAGGTCGGGGTTTGGGGAGAGGAGGGGAGGAGCTTCCATGGAGTACAATGCAATAGAGTCCACCTATGAAGGCAGTCATTTTCTCTGCTTGTACTGATCTCTGTCACCTGGAGATCAGTTGTAATAGCAGGAGATTGCCAGCTCCCACCTGGAGGTTGGCACCCCTAAGCAGATGTGAAGGAAGAATGTGGGACACAACCATGCAACAGAGTATGAATGCTGTGGGGAGGAGCAACTGGAGGTGTTTTGGCACATCAGGTGCTCTCCTTTCATGTGCCATCCTGCTGGGTACAAAGCCATCAAAGCCCCGGAGCAGGAGGCAGAGGCCTATTCGAGCGGCTTTAATCTCTCAAGATATGTCCTATCTGCCCTTCACATCGTCAGTGGGACAAAAGGAGCAGCACTTCAAAGGACTTCTTCAGTTTACAAAGTTGTCATGCTTATCTACATTATTTAAATTACACCAATATTAATTTTGGAGCAAGAAAACAACTTACGACAAATTCTAGACAACAAAATCTTATCGAGTAACAAAGTGGAGCGTCTGAAGAACCACCTCCCCCTAGACCACAAACCTGCCTCTCCACTAAGGTTGCTTAATAAAGCCCTTCCTTTGAAGTTCTTGCTGTCAAGAAGGAGGAAGTCAGTTACAAATGGCTAGGAGGCCTTTTTAGTGGTGGCACTGTTATCACACGATAAGGTGTGTGCCTTTATCTGACTCCTGTTTGGGATCTTTGATTCCATTGAATAAAAGCATGCTCGAATGAGATACCCCCCAAAGACATTCAAAGAATCAACCTGATTTATGGAGAAGATATCAACAGAGGATGGAAATGGAGGAAGAGTTTTACTTTGCAATATAACAGTGAAATATCCTTTTGGGTCCAGCCGAACTGACAATACCACATCAGGAAAAAACAGGGTTATGGCAGCCCTCCCAGGGCTAGGAATAAGAACATAAGAGACGCCAATGTTGGATCAGGCCAAAGGCCCATCCAGTCCAACACCCTGTGTCACACAGTGGCCAAAAATACCAGGTGCCATCAGGAGGTCTACCAGTGGGGCCAGGACATTAGAGGCCCTCCCACTGTTGACCCCCCCAAGCACCAAGAAGACAGAGCATCACTTGCCCCAGATTAGTTGCTGTAGATTTTCCGGGATGCGTGGCCGTGGTCTTGGCATTGTAGGACCTGACGTTTCACCAGCAGCTGTGACTGGCACCCTCAGAGGTATAACACAGAAAGATGGAGTACTCTCTGTGTCAAGGTGAGAAAAAAATGGTAGGCAGTTAATTTACATCTACTCCAGAAGGTGGGTAGGGCTGAGTCATTGTCTTGTAGGAGTTCCCCAGGCTATGGACATGATAATGGAGGAGCTTTCCTGAGGAGGTTCTTTTGTTTCCTGAGGAGGTTTCCTCCTTTTTGTGTTTTTCAGGACAGGAAGCCATGTCCTATTTATTTTTAAACTCTCTTCTTTCCTGTTGAAATTGTGTTTATGTTTGTGAATTTCAATGGCTTCCCTGTGTAATCTGACATGGTAATTGAAAATGTTGTCCAGCCTTTCAGTGTCTAAGAACAAAATACTGTGTCCCGTTTGAGTTAGGCTATGTTCAGCCACTGCTGATTTTTCAGGTTGGCCAAGTCTGCAGTGTCTTTCATGTTCTTTTATTCTTGTCTGTATGCTACGCTCCTCCATTAGCATGTCAGGAAAGTTCCTCCATTAGTAGGGATGGAGTGAGGAGGCCAAGTTCAGTTACTGACCCTAATTCAATAAAGACTCACAGAAAAGTGTGTGGAAGTAGACTGAGTATGGAGTAACCTCATTCATGTTTCCACAACAGGCCAAGAAGATAGTTTGAAAGTATGTTGTTATATGGAAAAATGCCAGTACTAATACAAAAGATTCATAAAGGGAAGAAAGTGTGGTAAAAAGAAAACATAAAAAGAGGTGGGAGAAATCTCTATGCAAACTAGTGTTCAGACAGACCTCCCCAACCAGTGAAGAATAGAGAGCATGGGCAGTAAATGGGGGAAAATTGGTCAAGTTCAACTTAAGACATGAGACATTAATGGCAGTCTTAATTAAATGGACCTAAAAGGGTAAAGTTTTGTGTGGAAACAAAACTAAAGGAAGGAGGGAAATGTTTGAAGAGGAGAATGGAAAGGAAGTAAAGAAAAAGAGATGATTGTACAACATTTCCATAAGGGTAACTGAGGGAAGGTAGGTGGCTTCGATCAAGAAAACAGAACTTTTTAAATAGGAGAGCTTCAGAACGGGAGGAGGAAGAGGAGGAAAAGTAAGGATACTCAGGGAGTTTACATGCAACACATCTCAAGAAACAAAATATATCATGGTTAGGGTTTAAATAATCTATTTATTGTGAAAAAGAGAGGAATAAAGAATAAAGCTAGAGGTGTGTTTTATGGAGCAGGGGACATGCATAAGCCATGTGAATGTGCTAGAATTAGTGGAGAATGCAGGCACACAAAAACATTTTGACATAATAAACTTCCTCCCATCCACATCTTATTTTGAATCAGGCAATTTGATACTCATGTGTCAGTGTTTGCCAGCCAAAACATTTCATGTGTACGAAAAAATATTGATATTTGCATAATAGTATCCTGATGGAAAGTTCAAGGTTGATACAGAATCACTTAAAGCTGCTTGCCAGTTCTTTTTCATGGAGTTTCTTAGAGAATGTTCACCAATAAAACAGCCCTTCTTTGTTTTCAGATGCAGGAAACAGTGTGTTATGATAAACTTCTCTCCTGAAGAACCCTGAAAACACCTTCCAAAGCAACATTGACATTTTAATAAATGTTTCATTTACTCTACCATAAAAAAGATGATGTAACAATAAAAAGGAATATGCAAACTAAACAATTTGGGAAACTTGTCAGAGGTATTCCCTTTTGGATTTTTTCATTACTGTGGAGAGATGGACAGAGCAAATAAAAGATGGTTGGCTCCTAAAAGGTGTACAGGGGATAGAGTAGGCTGCTGTGCCATGGAAAGACCATAGGCATTCCATTAGATCTCTGGAGAGATGAAGGACAACACCTCCCGGTATCTCCCATGGTGTGCTTACTGGTGCAAGTACATGTTTAGCTATTGCCATTATTTAAGCAAAAGATCAGATGGATGTAACCTGGGTGTTGGAACTAAGGATGAGTTCAAGGCAGGGCCATAGCCAGTGGTCAGGCGCTACGGCCGTTGCCCCCTGCAGTGCTCCCTATCGAATCTGGGAGGGGGAGACAGGGTGAGGAGGTATCTCTGACTGCCCCCTGCACCCTTCTTTCACCCCGTGTCTTTGGAAGGTGCTTTTCCTCTGCAGCCAGGTTTATGTAAGCAGCGCTTGCCACTTTCAAAGGCTGGGGTGTGTGCTTCTGCTGTATCCCCCACATGGACTGAACTGTGGCTGGGAGCAAAGGTGGACAGGAGGAAACATCTGTGCCCCCCACCCCATGTGTTTCTGTGGATGCCAGTGTGGGTGAGTAGGCTGGAGACTGGCCCCAGTCTCCGTCAGAGGGGAGACAGCATTTGTCTCCTTTCCACTGATCCTTCGTTTGGTCTCCTGGCTCAGCTGCTGCCACCACCCATGCAGTGACGTCTGCCAGTGGTGGCAGTGCACTACTGCTGCTGCTGGGAGGGTTGCCTAGTTGCATGGCTTAAGGGGGGGTTGCATAGAGCAGGGCAGGGGAGCTAGAAGAGCACTGGAGGGCTCTTGGTGTGACATGCGTAGTGCATGCCACTCCCTTTCACTTCCCTGCTCCTTTAGTTTTAATTTAATTTAATTAGTGTCCCCCCAATTCCTGGAAAAGGGGCTGGTTCAAGGTCCTAGGCCTCTTTTCTTACAGCTTTCCCCGTTTCTATTCACATATCTTGGTTGAAGCAAAAGAACTGTATTGATTTTAACAGAAGGAAACCCAGTTTGCAGTGTTGGGGATGGGACTTCCCAATTCCCATCCCCCAGACTCCATTCCTTTCCAAAACCACAGGGCCAGAGTCCAAAGTCATGGCCTTACTCACTGTTCTTTAAGAGTGCGTGTATGCTGACATCCTGGGTTTCGATAGCACTGTCCTCTGGCAAAACTTGGTTCGGCAGAAGGTAGCCCCTGTGGTCCTGCAGGTAGGGTTGTTGACTCCAGATTGGGCAATTCCTGGGGATTTGTGGGGTGAAACCTGGAGAGGGTGGAGTGGGGAGGAGAGAGCCCTCACCATGGTTGTCATTCCATAGAGTCCCCCTCTCCAAGCAACCATTTTCTCCAGAGGTACAATCATAATTCTAAGAGATCTCCATGCTACTTGTTGGCAACTCTACTTGTAGGCCAAGTCCTGCCAGCACTGTTTTGTTGTGGAATCTGGTTCTGCCACAGTTAGGGTTGCCAACCTCCAGGTG
>NW_015162082.1:0-7977 GCF_001447785.1 Gekko japonicus
CACTTGAGCCACTGCAGCTCCACCATATTGTATGTAAAACTTACAATATGCAAAAATACAAGTATTTATTAGAAAGACAGTTAAAAATATACATAAAGGCCCAATGAAAGCCGCATTAAAATATTCACTTATTGGTTATCTTATTGAAATATGTATTTAAGTTATGTGTACCTCAATATTGTTTGACCTCTGAAGAAAGCCCCAGTAGGGCAGAAACACGTCAGGTCATGGGTATTGGCCCTTGTGTTTTGGCTATACTTTTTTACAAGGCTTTCATTGGGCCCTTATGTATGTTTTTAACTGTCTTTCTAATAAATACTTGTATTTTTGTATATTATAAGTTTTAACTAGGTTTTGAATATTGGCCCTTCATTAGACTTTCTTCTTTCCCAACCCAGACCTGGTTGGGAAAGAATAGGGTCGCCAACTTTGGCAATTGACCTCTGCTCCTGCTCCATAACCAGCGTTTGATCGTCAGATGTTGGTAAGTGGGAATGCTGACCTCGGTGGCAAAAGAAAATCCAGCAACCAATCCCTGCCAACTGCCGTTGTGTCAGACACAAAAGTCGGCCCCGTTTGAGCTTTTGGGGTCATTTGGCAACTCTCGACAGTTTAACAGTAGTCCCAATAAACAAAAGAAAACTACCCCTGGATGTGTATGTGTATTTGTGTGTACCTAGGCAAGCTGCTCAGAAGTTAAGATGCTGAGCTGTAGACTGGAAGGTCTGTAGCTCAGCAGTTTGAGACCCTAGTGCCATGTGACAGGGTGAGCTCCCGTCTCTGGCCCCAGCTCCTGCCAATTTAGCAGTTCAAAAGCAAGACATTGCAAGTAGATAAATAGGTACTGCTTCAGTGGGAAGGTAACAGCGTTCCATGCGCCTCGGCGTTTAGTCATGCCGGCCACATGACCACGGAAACGTATTCGGACAGCGCTGGCTCTTCGGCTTGGAAACGGAGATGAGCACCGCAACCCTAGAGTCGGATTCGACTGGCTTTCGAGCAAGGGAAACCTTTACCTTTACCTGACACAAGGGTGCTTGCTAATGAATGACTTGGGGATGCTAGAGCAGCTTTTCAGCAACCATTAAGAGATGTCTTGTGCCTTAGTTTTCTGTAGAGCAGGGGAAACCAGCTCTTTGTTTTGTGGTGTGCCACAGATTGGGAAGCCAATGTGCTATGACATCAGGACTCCCGCTGGCAACTGTGGGGCAGCATTAGAGAGGGTTTTTGCTACTCACACCTGCCTCCATTCGGGGCTCAGGCAGCCCACATGCTAGGGCTGCCGGCTGGGGGGTGGGGAGGAAGGGTCGCCAAATCCAGTTTGGGAAACTCCTGGAGATTTGGGGGTGGAGCCTGGGGAGGACAGGGACCTCAGTGGGGTGCAGTGCCACAGAGCCCACCCTCCAAAGCATCCATTTTCTCCAGGGGAACTGATCTTTGTCACCTGGAGATGAGCTATAATGCCGGGGGGTCCCCAGGTCCCTCCTGGAGACTGGCATCCCTACCACATGTGGCAATAGCCTCTCGCACACACCACTGCAGAGCCTGGGCAGCTGGCCTGAAAAGAAGAAGAGATTGGATTTATATCCCGCCCTTCACTACCCGAAGAAGTCTCCAAGCAGTTTACAATCTCCTTTCCCTTCCCCTCCCCACAACAGACACCCTGGGAGGAAGGTGGGGCTGAGAGAGCTCTTTTGAGGACTGCCCCTGAGAGAACAGCTCTGAGAGGACTTGTGACTGACCCAAGGTCATGTCAGCAGCTGCATGTGGAGGAGTGGGGGATCAAACCCAGTCCTCCCAGATTAGAGTCCGTACTCCTAGCCACTGCACCAAACTGGCTCTGCGCCATTGGCTGCCCACACTCGCTCTGCTCAGGCAGCTGGCTTCCAGTGGCACCTACCATCTACCTTTCATGGGGAGACGACTTCTCCTTGCTTTGTCCTGGCAGCAGGGTTGAGGTGGTGGTGGCAGCGATTCAGGAGACCCCCCCCCCCCCCCGCTTGAATTTTTTCCCGGACCCCCCAACACCAAAGAAAAAAAAAAAACAATAGTTAGACTCTGATAGCAATAAACTTCATGTTGTTTTAATCTTGGTCTTTCAATAACAGGACGCCATCGGACAATGAGTGATGACGTCAGGGAGAACAGAGGACGAACTTCCCGAGCTACCGTTCGTTTCGATGTCTCTTTTTCAAACAACGGCTTCAAACAGTGGACTCTCTGGAGTTCAATAACTCTTCAAGAGCTCTTAACAAACAAGTATAATTCTAAGTCGGACGATCAAGTCAACTCCAGAGAGTCCACTGTTAGATTTTGCTATGCACGGATGCAGAACTGAAACCGTTGTTTGAAAAAGAGACATCGAAACGAACGGTAGCTCGGGAAGTTCGTCCTCTGTTCTCCCTGACGTCATCACTCATTGTCCGATGGCGTCCTGTTATTGAAAGACCAAGATTAAAACAACATGAAGTTTATTGCTATCAAACTATTGTTTATAATTATTTGTATTGTATGCACCAGCCCTAAGCAAGTCAGGTCCCCCTGCCCTGTATGAGCTTTTTGGGTAGGGTTGATCCCTGGTCCGGGCACAGTGTCACTGCTTCCTGCAGTCCTCTTCTGCAAACTTGCTCTTGCCTTGCTCTGTCTCCGGGGCCTGCTCCAGGAGAATGGTCAGTAGCAGGATCTGACGGACAGGTTCTCTCTGCATCAGCAAATCACTGGGAGTGAAGCAGCCCTTCAGACGGCCTGGTCGATATGACCAAGGAACGGTGTCCCAAAAGACAGGTGGCATCGTAGTCCAAAAGAAAAGACGCCACTTAACATTCAAGTTGTTTTGCTTTCTCTCCCTGTCAGCCCACTCCTCTTTTCCTTTGTGGCTTGGGCAAAAATGACCCCACCCGGCCCAACAACTCGGCCCTGTTAGCAGGCCGTAAAAAGGCCTGTTTTAAAGGGACTTTCTCCCCTTTCAGTTGCAAGATGCCAGAGTGAGGGCAGGAAGCCCCATCCTTTCCTTTGGCGTTTGCAACAATGCCCCATACCTTGTTCGGTGCAGTGGTTAGGAGCGTGGACTCTAATCTGGGTGAACCGGGTTTGATTCCCCACTCCTCCACATGAAGCTGCTGGTGTGACCTTGGGTCAGTCACAAGTTCTCTCAGAGCTGTTCTCTCAAGAGCAGTTCTGGAAAGAGCTCTCCGAGCCCCACCTGCCTCACAGGGTGTCTGTTGTGGGGAGGGGAAGGGAAAGGAGATTGTAAGCTGCTCTGAGACTCCTTTGGGTAGTGAAGGGTGGGATATATATCCAATCTCCTCCTCCTCCTCCTCCTCCTCCTTCTTCTTCTTCGTGGTACCATGTCTAGGATTGCCAGCCCTGCATTGGCCAATTCCAGGGGATTGGGGGGATGGAGCCTGGAGCGGGCAGGCTTTGAGAGGGCAGGGACTTTGGCGGGGTACAATGCCATAGAGTCCACCCTCCAAAAGATCCATTTTCTCCAGGGGAACTGATCTCTGTGGTCAGCTGTAAAAGCAGGAGATCTCCAGGCCCCACCTGCAGCTTGGCAACCCTAAGCCAACCTGGTCTGGCGACATCCGGAGAGAGGGCCTCCACTCATACTTCTTGTTCTCACTCTGCTGTGGCACACACACACACACCCCCCCAAAGGTACCAAGCAGCAGTGGGGGGGGGGACGTCCATCAGTTGCACTGCTGCAAATAGCAGAGAACAAAGTGAGCAATGGAGGGCCACAGAATCAAACACAAAACGCTCTCCTATGATAAGCCTATGGAGCCAAAAATGTATATTGCAGAATATTCTGTTCACTGTGCATAGTTTCCCCTCGGGTATAACTTATTTCCTCTGACAAGTATATACTGCCCTCTGATGGAATTTTGGTGCAAAAACCCGAGTATGGTATAGTGGTTAAAAGCTCCCTTCCTAAACATACCAAACAAATCCATTGTATACAGCCAGGCTCCACGCTACAGCCACATCTGTTCCAGTCCTACAGACAGAGATTCTCACCTGACGGATCTACAACACACCTTTTGGAACTAAAATATCCACCTGATGAAGTCAGGAAAGAGATTCACACAGCCAGAATGACACCCAGAGAAAATCTGTTGCAAGACAGGCCCAAAAGAGACACTAACAGAACACCCCTTGTGGTCACGTACAGTTCTCCACTCAAAACAGTTCAGCGCATCATTGGTGACTTACAACCTCTACTGAGTAATGACAGTCCTCTTTCACAAGTACTTTTCTTTTCCACAGACAGCCCTCCCGTCTTACTGCCAAATACAACACAATAACTGGACCTAACATCAACTACACCATCTCAGGCTCATTCACTTGCCCATCTTCTAATGTTGTAAAGGTAAAGGTTCCCTTGCTCGAAAGCCAGTCGAGTCTGACTCTAGGGTTGCGGTGCTCATCTCCGTTTCAAAGCCGAAGAGCCAGCACTGTCCAAGGTTGTTTCCGTGGTCATGTGGCCGGCATGACTAAACACCAAGGCACACGGAACGCTGTTACCTTCCCACCAAAGTGGTACCTATTTATCTACTTGCAATTTCTTGCTTTCGAACTGCTAGGTTGGCAGGAGCTAGAACTAGAGACGGGAGCTCACTCCATCATGCGGCAACTCAGGTCTCGAACTGCTGAACTACTGACCTTCCACAGCCTGCAGTTGAGCGTCTTAACCACTATATGCCATTAAATGCCAACAATGCCCTTCAGTTCTCTACACAGGGCAAACAGGGCAAACTCTACGCCAAAGGATAAATGGATACAAATCTGAAATCAAGAATTACAAGACTGAGAACCTTGTAGGAGAACACTTCAACCTTCCAGGGCTTTCAATGGGAGACATCAAAGAAGCTGTTTTATTGCAAAGGAACTTCAGAAACAGACTAGAATGGGAGACTGCTGAGTTACAAGTTATTACAACACTCAGGACAACGGAACTCCCAGGGCTTAACAGAGAAGTTGGTTTCTTATCTCACTACACATGCTGACATCATTCAGTTCTTGCATCATGACTCTAATTGATCCTTCCTGGCAACACCCTCCCCACTCTCTACCTATATGATTGGTGACTTCTGTTTCGATGTATCTAAAGAAGTGTGTGTGTACACAAAAGCTTGTACCCAGAATAAAACTTTATTTGTCTTAGAGGTGTCACTGGACGTAAATTTTGGATTCTAATCTGAAGAATCAGCTTTAATTCCCCGCTCCTCCCCATGTGAAGACAGCTGGGCGACCTTGGGCCCGTCACAGCTCTCTCAGAGCTCTCTCAGCCCCACCTACCTCACAAGGTGTCTCTTGTGGAGAAAGGAAGGGAAGGAGATGGTAAACCACTTTGAAACTCCTTAGGGTAAGGGGGGGGTTAAAAAGCAACTCTTCTTCTTCAAATTATGCCAGCCAGTTGATAATCAAAGGAGCACCACAACCTGTACATGAGCCAGCACACACGCACGCACACTGTACCTTTTCACCCTCTAATTCTATCTGCACTTTTAGAAAGCATTTTTCAAAATTAAGCAATTTTATTAAGTAGTTCAAAGTTTATAAAACCAGGAGTTCACAATACCCATGGCAATGCAAGACTTTTTGCAGGGTTCACACTACTTGGCTGGTGATTTCAAGGCAATGGAGCTTTTCTTCTTTTCCTCGCACCTGAAGAAGAATTGCTGAGGAGGAGAAAGCAGCAAATGTAGCCTTGAGGAGCCACACGGAAGAACTCTTGAATGAGAAAAGCATCTGGTTAGAGAGAGGAAGAATTCCACATCTGCATGAGCTGACACTGAACACCAGTCCTGGGCAGGGCTTTTTTGTAGAAAAAGCCCAGCAGGAACTCATTTGCATAACAGGCCACACCCAACAGCAGAAACTCATTAGCATATTAGGCCACACCCTGACAGCACAGTTCATTAGCATACTAGGCCGTACCCCCATGTTACCAGAAGTGTGGTCATCCAGTCACACCCACCTTTTGCTTCTTATTCTGTTGACCTTGTTTGTGGTCAAAACCCAGGGCCTTTTTTTGTAGCAGGAACGCCTTTGCATGTTAGGCCACACACCCCGAATGTAGCCAATCCTAATGAGTTTCTGCTGTTGGATGTGGCCTGTTATGCTAATGAGTTCCTGCTGGGCGTGGCCAACTCAGGAGCTAGCCGGAACTCCGTTCCTGTGCGTTCCTGCCCCAAAATAGCCCTGGTCTTGGGGCTGCCAAATCAACCAGTGTTTTCCTGTTAGGGTTCCCAAGTCCTCCCTGGCCACCAGCAGGGGATGGGCCAGGTAGGGTTGCAATCTCCAGGCTGGAGAACTCCTAGAGATTTGGGGATGGAGCCTGGGGAGGACAGAGTCCTCAGTGGGGTACAAGGCCACAGAGTCCACCCTCCAAAGCAGCCATTTTCTCCAGGGGAACTGATCTCTGTAATCTGGAAATGAGCTATAATTCTGGGAGACCCCGAGGCCTTTCTCGGATTTCTCGAAATACGGAACTTTTGCCTGGGAGCTGTGTTGCTTTGATGCTTGCCATATCGCTTTTCAGAAAGCAAAACAGCCTACAATTTGGCATTGATGACTGCTGCATCTCTCATCGGAAAGCAAGATAGTCCACAGCACTGAACCCTGTCTACATATTCGTCTCTGTAGCTGTGGACTTTTCTACAAGATATATATTGTTCTTTAGGTTTTTGTTATCAATGTACTATAATTAATAAGATACACTAGGGTCTTTATTGTACATTTAAGTATATGATTTAAATGAACATATGAAGGCACAGTAGCATATCAGAATTGTGTGTTTTGTTTCAACACGGTGTTTTTCCTCTTTTGTCCCACCTGGAGGCTGGCAACCCTAAGCCTCAGCAAAAACAAAAGGGAAAGTTGGGATTGAAGCAAGATGAAAACGAGGAGGAAAGGTAAAATGCTGCCTTACACAACTCCTAGGTAACCCTGCCCCCATTGTGAATCAAGTCTCACAACCCAAAGCCCAGTTTCTCATTCCCAGCAAGGGTAGGCAGGCAGCCTCATCTTCTGCCCCCCAAATATCTAGTATTTAGCTTGTAAAATTTTTGTTGCTGGAATTACAGGCACACCACTGCTACCTCCTCAAGAGCTGGCTGCACACCTAGTCTGGTGCAACGCATCCAGACATACTACAGCTTCCTTCAGCAGTTGCATTTGGTGCCAGGCTGAGGAACTATAAAAAACTCCAAGGGCTTAAATAGCCTCACCTCCTGTACTAGGCATCCTATCCTGTACTAGGCATCCCCTTGTTGCAGGCCCCTCCTAAGGGCCATGGCAAAGAAAGTTTCCCCAACTGAGAGCTGGGAAAAGAAAATTCCTTTTGCACAGGGCAATTTTTTTGCATTATGGCTACTGGTGAAAATGGGATCTGCTTCAAGGGTAGGGAAATCTACAGAGAGGGAGGGAGGGAGGGAGGGTGGGTGTTCTACTCAGGCAGAAGCAACACTGGTACTATTTGTGTTTGTTTCCATTTAAAATGAGAAGCTCAGGAGTGAGGAAAACTCCATATCTAAAGCCTTTTCCTCCTCTTTCTCTTTCACTCCAAAATGTGTAGAAACTAGCTGTGATGTGTAGGTAAAAGGGAAAGATACTGTGCTTTTTTTTTTAACCAGAACATTTTATTCGTATTCAACCATAAAGTATAACAACAAACAGCAAAAGTTACAGAAATCCACTTATCCTACCAATGCAATCAAATATACAATCAAAGAGAGGTTCCACGGAACAAAGCCATAAAGGTCATAGAAACATTAACCCAATAGCAACAACTTATACTTCGCATTGTAAATAGTTTTCCAGTCAAAATCATCAAAAGTGAGTTTTTCGATGATGGGATACCATTTCCCAACAGGACTAAGTATTTCACATTCATTTTGGTCTGTGGTGTTATAAATAGAAATGGTGTCATACAAAAAGTATCTCCAAACTTTATAAAGCCACACATTCACAGAT
>NW_015162082.1:8594-10383 GCF_001447785.1 Gekko japonicus
TGGCTACAGAAGAAGGAAGGGGGGTGAGGAAGGGCACTGGATCCCCTTTTTATCAATCCATTTCCCCCAAAATTCTCCCCTCTCTAGCTGCTCACTTCTCAGAATGGACAATTTGACACCAGTTCAGAAGGGAGATGTTTCGAGGGCAGGACTGCCCCATTGACATGTTGAGCGACTGCATGGAACAGTTTAAAACAGTTTGCAGATGGGCACTTTTCACAATAAATGTATGAGGACAACCAAAGAAACGGGAGGAAAAAACCCACAGCCCTGCATGAGAAAGGTAACCAAAAAGGTTGGAACAAAGAAAAAGAAAGTAAACTATAACTATGCACGTACTGCAAACGTACAAAATATCATATAAAATTTAATAATACGTTCAGAAGTCCATTTGCACAAATACAGGTTTCAAAGTACATATTGTCACCTTATGCAAGAACCAATACCAAACACGTTTCAGCAGTTGACCTTCCTCAGTGGTAAGTCTGAATGATACCAGTGAGGAAGGCCAGGTCCCAAAATGCGTTTGGTATTGGTTCTTGCAGAAGCAGTATCCTTTATTACGGTCATAGACCAGTATAAACACAAGACAAGATATTAAAGGTTCCCTTGCTCGAAAGCCAGTCAAATCCGACTCTAGGGTTGCGGTGCTCATCTCCATTTCAAAGCCGAAGAGCCAGCGCTGTCCGAAGACATTTCCGTGGTCATGTGGCCGGCATGACTAAACACCAAGGCGCACCGTCCCACTGAAGTGGTACCTACGGTATTTATCTACCTGCAATTTCTTGCTTTCGAACTGCTAGGTTGGCAGGAAGACAAGATATCACACTTACATAAATTTCAATTAAAAATAGGATATAAATATGCATTAAAAGTTAAAAGAAATTATGGATTAGTAAACACCATATTTGTGACAATATTATTTTATAAAATCGATATACTATTTATGCCAGACCAGTTTATAGAGTTCATATCTTAAATTAAAAAACCATTACTACTATACTACTATCTCTCCTTATATATAATTGTCATTTGGGGTGGCAAGATTCGATGCGTGCCAAAATCAGTTGGGTGCGTGATCTGCCATTCAGAACAGCTGCCAATCCCCTCGCTGCATTGGGTGGCTACGTGACCTGAATCCCGCCCACACAGGCACCAGCCGCCCTCGCGCCCTCACTCTACACAGAGCTGACGATGATGATGGACGCTCTGCCGGCAGGACACTTGGGGCACCGAGGCAGACCACGGTGCTGCCACACCGGTCATCTATGGCCACAACACAAGACAGGGAGCAGGCAGGACTGAGAGCCAAGGACAGCGCTGGCCAGCCTCTCACCCTCGGTGTCCTGTCAGGCGACGTTCAGGCCCAACGATCTGCCAGCCACACGGTAACCAGGATGAGGTTGACCACGCCACCCTCGCGCCGGTCATTGTCCCTCGCAGACATCTACAGCTGCCGGGGTGCTCTGCGAGCCGCCGAGGCCTGGCGTGATCTACCGCAAGGTGCCTAAGGAGGACGCCCACACCGAGATTTTGCTAGCCCCCCTCGCAGGCCCATCTTCGCACCACCCTGCCTTCAGAAGCCACTGGGAGGGCCACCTGGCATGGGACCTCTCCTTCGAAGGTGCGCCGCAGACCGCCGGCCCGTCTTCAACTCCCCCCCACCGTCTGAGCATGCTGCAAGGGCCGGCTGCCTGCCGTGGGGCCTCTTCTTCCAAGGCGCGCCACCAGCCCGTCTTCGCCCCTCTGCCTTCAAAAGCCGCTGGGTCGGCCGGCTGGTGTGGGCCCC